>NW_013668928.1:66251-92158 GCF_000517525.1 Limulus polyphemus | reverse complement strand
ACTGTAATTTACCCAGCCTTCTAACCAAGATATAATTAGGTTAAAAACATTCTGTAAGTGCTCTGTGAAAAGAGCTATGATCACTAAATCAAAGAATTTCACAGATTAATAGTTAATAATGACAAATATAATTGATAACTCCTAAGATTTATATAATGGAGAATCTGCTCTTTCTATTGGTTAAAAAATGTTCATCAGCCATGTAAAGTTAATTGGCAAGCAATACGGATAGACAGTGAGAAAGGGGCTTCCCTAGTTGGTTTAACAAATTTGTTGATTATACAGCAAATCAAGAAGGTTCAAATTTTAGATTTGTGCTTGAAATTAAGTGAAGTGTGTTTCTAACTAGCTTGAAATAGTAGAAGTCTTTTATTGAAGTCAAGAGTTTCTAAAATAAAAAAATCAGAGCTCAGATGTATCATGTGACACAGAAAAATGAAGACCAATAATTTTTTAAATATTTATTTTTGAAATTTACAAATTAAAACTTAAATAATAATGAAATTTGAATTATAACCTACATTTTCATGCCAAGTTTATTGACATAAGTTGATGATAAAATTATTTGATTAAATTTGGAATGTAACACTGTAAATGGTCTATACAGAACGTTTGTTTGTTTGTAATTAAGCACAAAGCTACACAATGGGCTATCTATGCTCTGCCCACCACAGGTATCGAAACCCGGATTATAGCGCTGTAAGTCCGCAGACATACCGCTTTGCCACTGGGGGGCCTAAACGGTTAAGAGTGTGGTGTAGACACAATTCATTTGTCCTTTGTGGAGTGTAACAGCTAATTCTTCTCTGTTACAATGATAATCATTCTAAAATAACTTAGAAACCAATCAGTATTGAATAAGCACCACAGCTTTAGTCATTTAACCTGCTTTTAATTTTTATTTCCCTCATATGAATGTTTCAGAGTCTCTTTAGTTAATTTTCATGTTTGGTATTGGTAGTTGAAACTGGAGTCAACAGGTAAGTGTTAAAGTCCACAAAAACAGTAGGTTCAGAGTGTTTATAAAGAAAAAATAAGTTCAGGCAACACCATAAACAAAATATTTATTGTATATTACTATTACATAACGTTTAATAGACCATTAATAAATGCTCTTAATATATGAATAATAATTTAAAAATTTTTGGTGTCCATATTTGAATTTGAGTTGCATTTCTTTCAAGGCTAGTATAACAACTAAAATGGCCCAAAAGATGTCTATGGGGTGGTATCAAGGTCAACGAAGAATGGAATTTGTACGAATGAGAGGTCCACAAGGTAGAGGGCATGCTGAAATGGCAGTTACAAGAGTGAGAGGAACTGGAGCTGAAACACCAACATCAGAACCAGGATTTTCCTTGACAGAAGACTATGATTGGGAAGATTTGGAAGTAAGTTTGAAGAACTGGTCTGGCTTATATTTATTCATATTTTTAATTGCCTGTTTATAGTTTTAATATATTTTAATTATGAACAAAATCTGTAGAAACTAATTGTCCTATGTATTATAAAGTCAAGATTTAATATCTTCCAATATATCTTTCTCACAGTGGAGTCTGAAGTCAATACTGTGTTTAATGAGTGTTTGTTCTTCTGAAATATATATATATATTGTAGTTTATTCCCATTTCCATGCCTTGTATACCATTCTCTTTTGAAGTCTACTGTATTCTGCAGATCTTATCAAATAAGGTGGTTGCAGATGCTTACAAATGTTGGACTTTGTAAGTTTTATGGACTGTATTAACCTATGTATTTTAATTTAAATGGCTAAATTTACAAGTAATTTTTGGTTAAATAAGATGCATTCTTTGATATGAAATATGCAATTTCATTCACTGTGTGTGTATCAAATATACTATTAATAACTCTTGTAATTCTTACATGTGCATAAATATCCAGATCTTCCTATTACTTACATTGAACCTATTTATTTATTTATTTTTTATCTTTGACCCCTGAAGTTCCAAAAAAGGCACCAATGCAAATAAATCTATTTTAGACTGCGGAGATTTTCACAAGATATCTTTGTGCAAAGTTAAACCTAAATCATATGAAATACAGAGGAGTGATAGACCAAAAGCCATAACTTTGCAAACATAATTTTAACCTTTCAACCCTGTAATAATGAAAGAAAGGCTAAAAAGCTCTTATATTTTTGCTTAAGTCTGTGGGGGTTGGCATAGGGTATCTGTTTTTGCAAAGGCTCATCTAGCTTGGTCAAAATACAGAGGAAAGGCAGACCAAACAACCCTAATTGTGTGATATATTTTGACTTTTGCCCCCTTGTAAAATCACAATAAAGCAAAAATCTCATTCCTGTCTGATTCAGTCCATGTAAGATGTCAATGTATCTTTGTGCAAAGTCTCATCTTGATTGGTCAAAATATAAACCTATAGCACACCAAAAACCGTAATTTTGTAATTTGGGTGACTTCACACAGTATTACGGTTTTGAAGTAGTGCTACAAAATTATATGAGCTGATTATTAATTATGTTATTCTAATGCATATATGACACACACACACACACTAATAAAATAATAGCAAAAGCACAGCTTAAAACTACAAGTAAGTTATCATATCTTTAAACAATCAAAATGATAAAACTGTTCTAGCCTCAACTGCCTGTCTTCACAAAAATAATTTCCTTAATCCTAGCTTTAAACAGGCAAAATCTTTTCACTTCCTCAGTGTGAATTATCAAATTATTATTAGTATAAGATTTGTTAGATTTAAATATTTACCCAAAAATCTCACAACAGTAGAATGAAACCAATTATGAAAAAAAATTGAGTATTCGCAGAACAAGGTTATGCATGTTCATTTCTATGATGGACATTTGTTTAAATGATATATTCATCATATGAACATCTAAACAAGCTTTCAATTTTCAATAACAAAGGCAGAAACTGACAGCTAAGACATCTACCTCTTTTGTGTTAACTATTGTGTTTATTAGACTTGCCCATATTGAATTAGTTTTATGTTTTAACATAAAAAAAAAAAATTACAGGCTGAAGTACTACATTAAAACAAAAGGTTCTATTAACTCACAAACTTTCCATCTCTTTAAAGAGATCTCCATTAGGTGGAATTACAAAGTGTATAGAGATAAAAAGCTTGTGAATTAACAGAACCGTACAGTTTAACATGGTATTCAAGCTTGTAAGTTCCTTTTTACATTAATACAGCCACATTTAACTTACATTAAATGAATATATAGTTTTATGTTTGGTATATTCTTTATGTTCTACTGGTGAGCTTCTTCTGAGTTATGTTTCAACTTCATGCACACAACTTGGTGTAAATACTCGCTTGTTATCATAGGTAGAAAATAATGTTTCCCTACCCTAGCATCATACACTCTCTTTAAGGCTTCATAATGAATAGATCCTAGAAACACAACACCTTGAAGTGTGCCATCCCTGTCTGTGGCTAGAAGTTCTACACATACCATTTCTCCATCTCTGACAATTATATCTTGAAACACCTAAAAAACAATTCATCTTAACATCAACACTCTTAGATTACTGCTGTGGAACTCTAACAAATATATTGTTTACAAATGCAAACAAGAGGAAAAAATTAAAGCATAGAGAAAAAAACAACACTTTTTTCAAACTACCTCTTGAAACAGGTATGTGGGACTTTAATACATTTTACAATTGCTTTAAAACATATTTCTAGTCAAGTGAAATGCTTAAATTGAACACAATTGGATTTTTACACATACATTTTAGTTACACATAAATGGAAGATTATATTATTATTATTTAAAATACAACAACGAAATTGTAAGGAAAGAGTAATTGTAAAAAAGGAAGTTAAATTAAGAATGTAGTAACAGAGTATATGTGGCATTAATTTTGTAAGACAAGATGAGTACCTCATGTTACTAAGATTTTTCTATCAAAGTGTATCAATAATATATAAAGATGACAAAAAATGTGTGAAAATAGATTTCGTTTTTCTGTTATTATCATTGCAAAAAAATACTGGTGAGTTAACTGTTAACACTATTCTATGACTGCATCGTGTAGGAAGATTAACAATTATATACCATGGCAAGAAGGCATCTAGTCAACAGCAGCCATTGCCAACTCTTGGGCTACTCTTCTCAGTGTATAGGGGTCATGAACCACATATCCTCTGATTAACAGTCTGGGCACACAAACCAGAAATACAGGGAAAAGGATCAAAGGTTAAGAGTCAAAGTAAGCAGTGAATTTTGTTCATTTGTTTTTGAAGTTCATGCAAAGCTACTCGAGAGCTATTGCACTAGCCATCCCTAATTTAGGTGTGATAGATAAGAGGGAAGGCAGATAGTCAAAATCACCCACTACCAACTCTTGGACTACTCCTTAACCAACGAAAATTGGGATTGACCATCACATTATAATGTCTCCACAACTGAAAGGGCAAACATGTTTGATGAAGGGATTCAAACTCACAACCTACAGATTGCGAGTTGAATATAAACAGTAAAGCTCTTAAAGCTACATCATCAACCTGATACACATTTGTATGAAGACTTATCAATAAAAGTGATCATGCTTTTTGGTGAGTATGAAAAACTAAAACATTATAAAATTTTCATTAACAAGATAAATACATACATTAAATCAACATTACCTAAAAATATTCAAAAATGGCTTAAAAAACATCAAGAAACTGAAAGCTTGCACATGCTAATTGTGTACCATGTGGATATGAGTAAGAGCACTGAAATGTGAAAGTTAACATTTTCCTAAACTGAAAATGTATTTCCGATAGAAATGTACCTCCCCTCACAAGATAGCTTTTCTTGATTAGTACTGCCCTCTATTGGCACAAATTTTCAATGCTCATCACTAGTCTTCCACCTCCTGCTTCAGCATATACACATGTAAATGATTATGCAGCAGCTCTCCACCAGTAGGAACATGACACAACCGTATTGTAACTAGCATTCTCTCCATACTAGCACTTGTCGATCACCTCAAGATTGGTCAGAAGACCTATACCACATATCACCAGAAGTGGGGAGGCTGGGTGAGAAATGTGAGAGGAGGTAAGTATCTATTGAGAATACAATTTCAGTTAAGGAAAATGTTAACTTTCAATACAATATCTTATCTCCTCTCACAAAATAGCTGAAATCCCACATTGAACTGGTAAAGGGCCATTAAAAAAATGATGCCCCATCAGGAAGCACTCAAAGACCATGAGGTGTGAATCCCAAAAAAGAAAATATTGCACCTCAGTGGGAGACTGCACCACATCTGATCCAGGTATACTCTTTGCTCTTTTATGACTGTGTCAACAATATAAAAGGTGGAAAAACATGAAGGAATGCCATTATACATATTACCAATTAATTGGAGTGCTAGGTGTTGAGTGGCTAGGGTGCAACAGACTATAGTGGTAATTCAACCTCATCCAACACCTGACAGTATCTGGAATTGTACATAAGTTCCAAGGTAGGCAGAGGAACACCTACCTCTTCACCTTGAAACAGGAATTGGTAAGGAAGACAAGCTTGTGTACCAAAATCCATCTCCACTTGTGCACATTTCCAACTCAACCAACATCTGATCCACCATGAACCAACATCCAGTGGATGGTTGGAAGGAGGCAAGCCCCGGTGGAATGACATCTCCAGTCCAAAACCTGGTGCCATTGGTTATGGTTCTTCCAGTCCACAGTAGGAGGAGGATTCCTAGCCTTACACAAGTGGGAATACGTTTGTTGCGTCCAGCTACAACCAACACCAGATCTGCTGTGAACCAACATCCAGCAGATGGTAGGAAGAGGACTGCAAACCTGGGGTGCATCTCCAGTCCAATACCTGGCAGCTTTGGCTGTTTTTCATCCAGTCCACAGTAAGAGGAGTGATACTGGCCAGAACAAATGAGAACTTACTTCGGTGGACCACCTCCAACCAACATCTGACCCCCTGGGAACCACATCTGGAGGATGGTAGGTAGGAGGAGGAGGAAGATCTCAGCCTGAGGGGCAAACTCAATATATACATATATTGTCATGACATGGCATGGGATGCTTTAACCAAAATCTGGTGGTATGTGGAATTGTACATCAGGTCTACAGTATATATGCCATCGGCACCCACAGAATGTATCACCCTACTCTCAACTAAGTGGTATGATGCATCACTCAGGAGGACAGACCTCCATGGTCCACATCCCAGCAGCTAGGAACTGGTAAGTGGCAAGGACTCCCATACTCAACTAGAAGAAATGAGAGAAAAATGCATTGGTGAGTCTGGAGGACCGTATCATCAGAGACAGTGCAACAGGTGACCTCAATAGCCTATTTTGAAAAGCAGAGCTACCATGTCGACGAAGTTGATCAACCAAAACCCAGTAGCATCTGGAATTGTACATCAGATCTACGGTAGGAAGAGTTTCAATGCCAGAGAGCATAAGAGATGGGCAGCAATCCCTGTCTGCTTTACTCATGTGTGTCCATGAGTGTATGGTCTGGGACAAATATACTTATGAAGCAAACGACCACTAGAGAGCACTACTAGTGGTCCTAGAGAACATCCCATTTCTATGGTGTGCGTAACATAATTGTTTTGGTATAGATGACAATTAAATGAAGATACACAATCAACACCTGGCAGCATCTGGAATTGTACATCAGGTTCGCAGTAGGAAAAGCTAAAATGTAATTTACATTGAGCATGGTCACAAGATGGATGTTGCCGATTTAAAAAAAGAAAAAAAACGTATACCTAGTCATACTGCAGAGTGGGATCCACAATACACAAGCAAAAAGGCCCCTGTAAATAAAGAAAAAACAAAACATACTAAATGAAAACTAAATCTGTAGTAGGAAGAAAAATGTCGACAAACTTGCAAGCAAAAACAAGCCCATCTGTACAGAACTACCAATTGAGAGGTGATTAACGTGTGCATATGTGGAGAGGATGCTGGTTACAATAGGGTTGTGTCGCGCTCATATTGGTGGACAGCTGCTGCATAATCATTTAGATATGGATATGCAGAAGTGAGAGGTGGAAGGCCAATAAAAGGCAGTACTAATCAAGAAAAGCTATTTTGGGAGTGGAGGTAAGATATCGTATCGGAATTAATAAACAAGGAAAATAAAACTTAGTACTAATGATATATGAGCCAACTTCAAAAGATACATTGCCTAATTTTTTACAGTGTTTTTATTTTAACTGTTTATTACCTCATCATAATTGTCAACCATAAAAAATATATTTGGGTAGGCTATTTCTTCAACTTCTCCTTTACACTCCATACTTCTTCTACTGGGGGAAGCATACACTCTCTGAAGGTAACGAAAGATACAGAAAATACATTCATACAACAATGAAAGCGTATAATAATTTTTTTTTATTGCCATCCAATTAAATTTATATATATATATTAAGGAGCAATCATCTAGGAAAAAAAATAAATGGGATAAGTTACCTTAGCATTGTGTGTGTTTAAGAAAATATTGTCAATATTTAGGTAAAAATGTGTACTTATACCGTGGTATTTCTTCGAGCACTTATACAGTTTCGAGTTCCTTTAAGTTAATTATAGTTTTTGTGGTTTCTGCATATATTTAACATGTTTTCTACTCTTATCTATTGCTTTGTGTATTATTCCTAACTTTTTTTTTAATCAAAATTCATAAAAGCTATAACTGGAGCATTTTTGGTAGGAAGGTCTATCTTTTGAATGTGAATTATCAACTTTTCATATCCCTGTGTTTTTAACTATTGTGTACACATATACATAAATACGAATATTTAGATTGAATATACATATGCAACTTCTTCCTTCAGAAAAAAGTATATAAATCTTAACATACTCTATATAGTAGGCTTAGTAAGGGTGAACTAGTGTCATGCACTTTTAATGAAGTTAAAATACTAAAAACAGTTTTATATTTCTAATAAAAGCCATGCGTATTTAAATATCATTAAAAGACTTTAATATACATTAAAAACACTTAATTTTTAAACACATGTACATATGCTTGTATTTGCGTAATGGTAATAACAGAGATCATGATGAATACTCCAAGTTCTGAGCACTTTTTTATAATGATGAAAATAAAAACATAACAGCAAGATTTTTTTATTATAACAAACATTGTAAAAGTAGTGTAAAAGAGAATGGAAAAGATTTCGTCAACTAAATTTCCAATACTACCTATGTAACATAAACAGGAAAATATATGCAAAAAATGTGTGTTTTCGGTGGTTTAATTACTGAATGTGACAGAAAAAACAGTTAGCCTGTCTATATCAGAAGACAAATATAAGTATGATCACACTTTACAATTTGGGAAAACTCTGGTTAAAAAGTTAAAAATCCCACAACAATAAATGTTTCCTTTTTTTTTATTATAAATCATGAAAATATTTGTGGGAAAAAGAAATGCAGTTATTGTTAAATATAAATATATCTTACATATAATACCTACCTGTGAATGTCGTTTAAGAATCTGCAAGTCTTTAGGACTCGTTCTGGTACATATTGCACATGTTAGCGTATACTCAAACTAGAAGAAATAAACAAGCAGCTTGTCACTTTTGAAATATTATATTTTTATAAAAGTATCAGAAAGTTTGAACTGTGAGAAACTTTAGCACTTTTTATACTTCTCTTTTGTGTTATGATAGAGTATCAGCTAAACAGATACACATAAGAAAGATACAATTTTGAGTTTTATTATTTAATTCAACTATGAAACTTTAAAAATATTTTTGCAGTGCAATTTGACTCTCAATTTCTTAAAATTGAATATTCCTTCAATTTGCCTTTCAGCACATCGTTGAGTGAATCAGTATAATAAGTTGCAATAATTGGCAAAACCTATCTGCCACCACAATGAGTAGGACCTACGGAAGCAAATTAATACATGTAAATTTATATTGGTACACCTTTACATAACATGGAACATTTAAGTATCATTTTATGTAAGGGTAAATGAAAAAATGTTGGGTGTGTATCAGGCCCATATGCAGAATGTTTGGAAGGGGGTTTCTGATTTTTGAGATCAAAACCAACACACATTGTGCAAAGCATGCTAATGCTATGGGGGAACATCCCCCCCAGAAAAAAAAAGATGCTATGAAACAATCACAAGGCTGTTCATATAAAATCCACAAACATCCTATGAAAACTCAATAAATCATCATTCTGTTATTACACTACATTGGGAGCTAGACTTAAATTAGGATAAATATGTATGTTTTACTGTAGTAAAGTACTGTACTATCTATATGCAGAGTAGTTATTAATTGTTAAATTATATAACTAATTCAAACAACTGTGTAGAACTGTAGTATATTAGCTATTTCAATCATTGGCTATCATATATGTACGTGTATGCATTACTGAAATAACATGTTAGCATGTTCCATTCTTCTGGGGTGCTTTTCAATTATTTGAAGATCTGGATACTACTGTATATAAATTTGTATATACATTGGACTTGTTTTAATATATTATTTCAAAACAAGTGGACTGTGTTGCTGTTTGTTTAATGTTGAGATATATCACCAAGAAGTCACAGACACCTACTATAATGAATCCAGCCTACAAAACCTGACAGCAGCAATACAGCTTTGGGATTCTAGTTATAAAGTGTCAACAGAAGCCATTGCATGTGACTATTTCAAGCCAAAAAAATGCTAATGCTTCATCAGAAGAATGCAGACTATATAGAAAACATTAAATACTATAAGAAGCTGCTCTATAACTATATAAGCATAATTTTTTACATCACAAAACTAAGGGGTTTGGCTGAACCCCCCCCCCCCCGAGTATGTGCGTGTGTATTTTTTAATAGTAAATCAGCTCTTTCCAGACTGGCACCTTATTAGAACCGTGAGTGCAAAATCAGAGCATTAATTGTACATATTTATATCTAATGTGAAGCTGTCTACATTTTTTTGGTGGACAGAAATCAGTCCAAAAAGGTTAAGAAGTTGAAATATAAGTTCACATGCTTAATGTTCTGAACATGTAAAAACTGATCATTTGCTCATAAAGTTATTTAGGCATGGACTTTTGAAGGCACTAGCAAATGTTTTTTTTTTTTCCTCTGATAGCAAGTTTGGGATTGCTAGTAACAACATTATTTTTCCCTAAAAGTAACTGTAACTCTATCCTAGTTCATTTTTTCGTATATCAAATTTTAATAATACTTACATTCTTTTTCATCATGCTTTCTTTCCAAATATTTTTGAATATCAGAACTAATTTAATTACATGTAACAGTTTCTACACACATTATAGCAACAGCAGTTCCTACTAATTTTGAAGCATTGCATATGAGCACAACAACACAAAAGCATATTTATAAACTTTTCAAAATTCAGCTACATTTAGATGATCTTTAACTTTTAAAACTGAAAATCTCATGATCACTGTCCTGAATCTATGTTCTCAGGTAATTAATTCAAGTTCTCTCATTGCTCCTAACATTTTCCATAATTCCTTTAACTTTTATGCCTGTAAGCTGAATATCAGTGTATCAGTACTCCATCTAACACATAAAACAATGGCTAATCAGAATATTTTTACTGTTCTGGCTAATATGTGAAACAGTTTTAAATAAGAAGCTGTCACTGTTCTAGGAAATACATGAAATAATGCAAATTCAGAATATTTCAAAACCTACCAAGCATAATGTAGAGTCAGAAGCTCTCATTATTCCAGCTATCACTCAGTTCTGAATTGTGATCTCTTACTAGTACAGTGAGGCACACAAAATAAGTTGGTTCAAGAGCTTTAGCTGTTTCACCAACAAATAAAACAAAATGGATTCAGAAAATTCCAATGATCCAGATTTTCAAGAAAGTATGTGGATTAAAGAACTTACGAAAATATAACACATGAAATAAATGCAACTTTTAACATTCCACCCAACAATGATGATTCAGGGTCATTCAACAATCCAGGTACATATAATACAATAAAATACATGAAATTACAGACTTTCATGATTACAAGTATTATATGAAACAATAATGATCCAAAGATCTTCACTAATCCAGCCAACACACACACAAGAAATGGGATTCAATAATTTTACGCATTATTTACTCCATTTTGAGGAGTGGAGATCTCATAGCATTCAGCCTAAAATCTTCCAATGTTAAAGAATCAAATAAACAATCAACTTACACAATTTGATACTTCTTAACGGTCAACATCCAATGTTTTTTAAAAAAATAAGACAATTACAGCTAAGTTTTATAACTCAATTTGTCAATAACCCTGAAATTATTTTCATATTAGCAATGTATAGTAACATTCACCTGTTGTAAAATAAGATTCAGATACAGAGTTTCCTCCCAATCTATATCCGGGTCTCCTATTGGCAGCTTTCTTGAGTCCTTTCTGAATACTTCAATTGTTGTCTATTGGGAGAAAAGAAATAAGTACAATTTACAATCTTATATGTTTTGGTTAACATATTACATCACAAAATCAAAATGATAACAATATGAATCAGAGTAATAAATCATGTTAAACTGTCAAACATAGTCCATACAGTACAAATATTTTTAATACCTTTTTCCATACTAGAAATGAAAGAAATTGAGGCTTTTTTAGACAAGAACAGATGTGAAAAGAATCAATAAACAAATATTGCACACTTTTCATTATTAGTAAAGACAGTAAGCTGTGCATAGCTTGCACCCCCTAGTGTGCTGTTGGATTTACTGTTGAATCTTAAAATGTACTACATAAAAAAATCTAAATTAATTTGTTACCATTTTTAAAAAGTATCTGATATGTCTGTCATCTTGAATTTCAGATAGTAGATTTAAAAGCCTACATTCATGGCTAACATGAAATACAAATTACATTTCAAGGACATTTAATAAATTTGTATCCTTTTTAATATATCATGGATATGTATAACTTAAAAATTAATAAAATATTTGCTAAACAATCTGAATGATACTTGGTACACTTTCAATACTTCTATAACTATTTTGGGGGTATAAAACTTAATGGTACTTGTTAAGCTTTCAATATATTTAACTTTTTTGAGGCTATAAACACTTCCAGGTGAAATGCTGATAGAATAAAACATGAAAAACAAATGTATTTATTCCAACTGCTGGAATTGTTCATTGTGTATTGGTTAATAAATCTTTTCCAGAGGTCTATACATCACCCAGGGGATGCTGTTTCTTGAGGTGTTTACTTTCATCCTTGAGTTCCCCAACAGGTCATTAACCTCAATATTTTACATGTAATAATTGTTTCCTATTTTTAATTTTCTTTTTCAGCATCTAACTGTGTTTTATTTCATTCATATTTTTTCTTCCTTATATATCTAGTTTCATATTTAACACGTGTATTATATTGGAGTTCAATCTTATCACTGACTGTTTTCTATATCTTGAATTTAAGTAATATTATCACAATCCCTAGACTTTCAAGAGTCAGTACATGGCATAATTAGTTGTTAACAAGAAAATACATCAGTTAGGAATTTTAAATGTTAACATTTGTCAACACTGAAAATGAATTTCCGAGAGGTACTTAACTCCACTCACATGTTAGCTTTCCCCAATTTTGTGCTGACCTCTATATAAGCAATGTTTTAGCTTGCCACTAGCCTTGAGGCTCCCACCTAAACTCACATGTTTCCATGTGGTATTGCTGTACTGCAGCATGCAACAACCCTCCACCAATAGGAGTGTGACACACCCTCTTAGCTCAGCTAACTCCATCTATACTGATTGTTCAATCATCACTTCGAGATTGGGCAAGAAAGGATGCACCGGAAGTGGAGAGGACAGGTGTGAAGTGTAAGAAGAGATAAGTATCTATTGGAAATACATTTACAGTTTTGGAAGATATTAACTTCTGATATGATACCTTACCTTTCTCACATATTAGTTAGAATCCCACAATGAAGTGGTAAAAGGACCAGTGAAAAGTTACTTAGCTGAGGCCCCTTTGGAAAGTGCCCAAAGAGAACCCATGGACTGTGACACCCCATACCATGAAAGTAGAGAGGAACACCCATGGACGACCACACCCCTTCTGTACTAGGGTATACTCTTCACCCATAGTGAAGAGATGTGTTGCTAAGTTGGACAAAAAAGAAGCAAGCCAGAAACATAGTATGGAAAATGGACATGTTGTAAAGTGTAGATTGGCTAGGGACCATATGTTGCTGGTCAACTCCAGTCCAAAATAAGGATGCATTAGGGTAATGGCATAGAGAACAACATACAGATCCCAAACAGAAAAGATGGCAGGAAGAGGAGGACAAAAAAGGAAGAAAGAATGAAAAAGGACAAAAATTGATAGACAAGGAGAATGTACAACTAAAATGGGAAAATTGGAAAGTATTCGATAGTGCCACCCTGTAGCCAGCAATAGTTGAAAGCAATAAGACTTTGTCAAACAGCCAAGTGAAAAACTGAGCAAGGTTCCACTGATCATGAAGAATCCATTGAAGACAACATATATGTGAACAACCCATAGGGATAAGTGATTCAATGTAGGCCTAAGTCCCCAAAAGAGAGAGAGAACCTCCTGCACAGTGAGAGGAGGAGAGGTTATGGCATTAGAACCAAGTGCTCCATGTCCCTCACACAAAGAGGAAAAGGTCCTGCCGAGATAAGAATTGTAAAACACAACCAAATGAATAAGATACTGATAGGGTGTGAGATGCAACTTCTCCAGTTTGACCAGCCAACCAAGATGTGTCAACTCCTGAAGAAAGAGAAGGATATGATCATAGGAGGCTTGTTGGGACAGAGCCAAAAGAAGCCAGTCATCCATGTAATTGAAACTGCAGTCCCAGGTAATGAATATGATTAGCAAAACCTCTAACCACCCAACAGAAAACATACAGAGCCAAAGCAAGGCCAATGGAGAGAACACAGAATTGAATCACCTGACATTAATCAATAAACCAAACATAATGCCTGGACACAGGGGAGTGTGAAGGCAAGCATCCGAGACATTGACCTTGGTCATCCATAAGCCTGGAGTGAAAGACCACCTGAAGGTGAGAAAGGACTCCATGAGAGAGGTCATTGAAACGATTAAGGGTCAAAAGATCAAGAACAGGATGCCAATCCCCTGTTTTCTTGGGGACAATGAACAGACAGGAATAAAAACCTGGGGAAGGAAGAAAAATGTGTTCTATATCATCTTTCTGCAAAAGATACAGAATTATTTCTGGCAACAAACCAGATTCTGAGGAGGAGGGAAAGAAACAGGGATAGGAGACAAAGGAGGAGGGAAGAAAACTAAGATCCAATCTTTCTAATAACACCCAAAGGACCCAACAATTGGCTGCAAATTGGTGCCAAAGGTGTGCAAACTTGGCCAGCCATGCCTGATCCTAATGGATAGTCACCATCATTCTGACAGCATGGAAGGTGACAGTGAGAGTACTGCTGGATCAGAGCAGAAACACAGGAAGGAAGAACATGGAGAGAAGAGGAAGCTGGAAGATGAGAAACAGGAACATGAAAAGATTGCAAAAAATGGGAAACCTGAAAAGAAATGTTGGCATGCAGCCTCCACATGAGATTTTAATGAATCAAGGATACCCAAAAAACAGACTGGTGAAGAAAAGGAGCAAGACAAAGATCTTGTAGATATGAAGCAGGCAAATACACCTGAAAAAGAAGGGCATCCCTGCCTAATAGGTTCCAACAACAAAGCAACCATATATGGAGAGACAAAGTTGAAAAAGATAATAGTACCAATGTTGAAAGGAGTAAAGAATGAGTATCCATTAAAAATCCCTCAGAGGAATGATGAATAGCCTCGGAAAGCAGGTGGATAAATGAGATGTAATGTAGTAGAGTAGTAAGGGTGAGACGAAGACAAGAGAATTAGACTGGGAAAAGATAATGAGAAAAAAAAAAGTATCGTATCCCTATGCCCGAATAAGAGACTCTAAAGTCTGAGTGTCAAGAAAGGGAAATTCAGCCCAATAGTAGGCCAGAGCATGTGTGTCTGCCAAACAAGAAGGATGAGGCATGTTGTCTCCAACAAGGTGAACAAGAAATTGATCTTCATAGACCTGAATATCTGGGGAAGGGGAAAAACAAAATAATCAAAAACTAGGCCAGAATGGAGCAGAGAAGAGAAATAATCATAAGACACTATATCCAAGATGAACGAGGTAGATCAATGACAGTGGATAGAATAGATGCACC
The DNA here is from genome assembly GCF_000517525.1 of Limulus polyphemus. Classification (NCBI taxonomy): domain Eukaryota; kingdom Metazoa; phylum Arthropoda; class Merostomata; order Xiphosura; family Limulidae; genus Limulus; species Limulus polyphemus. The sequence goes on along the minus strand of NW_013668928.1, from coordinate 76,974 downwards.
AAAAGCAGGCAGAGGAAAGAGGCTGTCAAAATTGTTGTCCTCTTGAATGGGATCCTCAAGGAAAAGCATATCTGTTTCCAGGTCAGAAGATGGATCAGACCACATGTACAACTCCAACTCCCAATACACTATGGTTGACACCTCCTTGATAAAAAGAGAGAGCCCAACGCCACAGTAGTAAGCTATCTAGCAGGATTAAGATCTTGTGGATCCACACAAAACAAAGAAGCAGTAAAATGAACTTGCAAGTTCATGATGTGGAAAGGAAAGAAAAAATAATCAAAAGCCTTCACAAGCTAAATAAAGACAACAGAAAGTGTAGTCCAAACGAGAGGTATTAATCACTAGCACAAGCAACAAATATTTCAAATTTTCCTAAACTATAAATGTTTCAAATAGATTCTTATCTTTTCTGACAAATAGCTCTTCTTGACATATACTGCCCTCTATATGTGCACATTTGTGCTCACAACTAGCCTTCATACTCCCACCTACCCTCACATGTATTCACATGAGACATCCATCTGCATACTATCATGCAAATGATCATGCCAACAACCCTCCACCAATAAAAGTGCAACACAATTCCCATTGTCACTAATGCCCTCTCCTTCATGCAGCCTGTAATCACTTCGAGATTTGGCTCTACATACAAAACCGACACTGGAAGTGGAGAGGATGGGTGGAAAATGTGAAATGGGGTAAGTATCTATTGGAAATACATTTTCAGTTTAGGAAAATGTTAACTTCTGATATGTTTTCTTACCTCCTCTCACAAATGGCTAGAATCTCACAATGAGTTGACAGAAGATCTGGTGAGAATAAGATCCCCCTTTAGAAATGCCTAATGGGAAACCATGGGGAGTGCAAATAAATGGAATGCAACATCCCTATGGGAGACTTCACCACTTCTAATGAAAGTATTCTCTTTGCCTATATGAAATTGTGTCACAGTAAGGGTGGAAACAATGACGGGACCTCCCAACTTAATCATGTGTGCACATCCAACCCGACCATCACCATATCCATGGGAACCCAACATCTGGGGGACGATAGAAAGGTGGACAGCAAAGAGGGGGTACATATCCAGTCACTCACATGGCAGCATAGGGAATGTATTGGCCAGTCTGCAGTAGGAGGAGGGTACCCAGCCAAACACATGTGAGGACTTATGTGGCTTGTCCAGCTCCAACCATCACCAAATCTGCCGGGAACCAACATCTGGGGATGGTAGGAAGGAGGGTGCCTCAACTGGAGGGGCAAACTGCATGTTGGCAGAATGCATCATCCAACACCTGACAGCGTCTGGAATTGTACATCAGATCTCAATAGGATGAGTGTAAATGCCACCTACTCCAGCTGAACATCACCAGCCTTATCTCATCTGAATGGGATTGAGCACACTTAAGAGGAAGACTCCATGGTCCACCATCCCAGCAGCTAGGAAGTGATAAATGACAAGGACTCACATACTCCACTAGAAAATGGTGAAACAGCACATTGGAGAGTCCAGAGGAATGCTGCAACTGATACAGTGTAATGTGTGACTGCAATATCTTATTTTGAAAAGCAGGTCAATCCTATGCAATACAGGTATCATCTGGGAAGGGCAATTATCCCTGTCTGCTTTATTCATGTTAGTCCACGAGTGTATAGTCTGGAATAAACGTCTTTATGAAGCAAAATACCATGAGGCATGCCTACAAGCAGTTTTGTGGACCTCCTCATCTCACTGGCAGGTGTATATGACACACAGGTCTTACAGTGCAGAATTAAGAATAAATATACCTGGACAAGCAACACTTGTCACTAAGAGGGATCCAACTATGTAACAAAGGCCCTGCAAATAAAATGAAGGAAAAAAGAAGCACTTACCGACTCAGAGATACATCACAGAGCACAAAATGGGGATGGGAGGAAGATGAAACCATGTAGAAGAAGAAATGACTAGGTGGTGAAGATAATGAGACTAAAGGTATGGGGAGTGGTCCACATACCACTGCTAATGATGTCATCCAATGGATGACGGAAAGGATCAGCCAAAGAAATGGTAAGATGATGAATTTGAAAGGAAGATACATGGAAAAGATGACAATCATCAGGATAAAGAGAAGAATAAGTCAGGAAAATCAACTGGTGAATCCAACCTGTAAGGGTAAGGTCAAAGGAACCATGAAATGTCACAGAAACAGGAACCATGGAAGGAATCAGCACACACCACATAACAGTGAAGAGCCATGACTGAACAGAGGAGGTGATCAGGATAGGAATGGTCATAAAGATGTGATATGGAAGGAAGGAAGATAGGTGTGAAAGTGGAATTACCCTCCCAGAGTAGCCAATGTTTTGGGCAGAAAAGACTGATCAGGGAAAAGGACCACATAAGAACTGTGAAACAAGGTATGGTGGACATCAATAGCGATCGGAACAATGATGCCTGTATGCCAACAGGAGGAGAAAAAGGATCTTCAAGAAGATGCGATATAAAGAACAGGTTGACAAAGGTTCAAAAGGAGGAAGGGTAAGGGCATGAAGGATGACACTTAAGTACCGTTCTGGGAGAGAGGCAGGGCGAGGAGGGCAGGTGATGCAGAGGAAATAGCACAAAAGAGACAGGACCAGCCAACTGAAGACACGAGCATAATGTGTAAAATGAAACGTGGCTGACAAAACCCTGTGATAGCCCATGACAGAGGAGACCAAAAGACCCCTGTCAAATAGCCAGGTTAGAAAGGAAGTGTTGGATTGGATGGAAGATAACAATGACATGTGGACCAACAACAGTACATGTACCACTTTCTTTGGTACACTGCCATGGAGGAAGGATGTACAAGATGAGAAATCAAGGATGCCACACACACTGCACAAGTCCAGCCTGCTAGGCCAGGGACTGGATAAAAGCCACACAGGAAGCCTGAGTGAGGAGATTGACAGATGTTGCATGCCACACTGGAGCAGACAAAGGAAGGTGGGGAAATGGAGACAACACCGATAGTCGGCACAGAAGTGGAAATCACAGCTGAGCCAGCCAACATGTAGCCACTAACAGAACCCAACACAGAGTGGTCTGGATGATGAAAGGACCCAGGAAATCAGATAAAAGGGGGGCATACTGAGAGAATCCACTGTTACAGCCAAAGGATGTGGAACAGGAGACCAAAGCCATGACAGCTAAGAATTGAGACAAGTGGTAAAAGCATCCATCTCTGGAACACCCCACCAGGCACACAGCCCACGAAACACCCACAGATCCAGTGACCACTCCTTAGGGAAAATCCTGTCAGAATTTGATAAATGAACCACAACAAGATTCAGGGCACCCAGAATATGACAAGTCAACAAAGGAATTTGATGGCTGTGGGCCCAATGTCCAAAAACACCAAGTACTCCCTTACTGGAGGTGTATGAGACCACTGTTGAGTTTTCGGAATGCACCTTCACTGTGGAAACAAGTGAGTTTAGGTGGGAGCCTCAAGGCTAATGGTGAACAAAAACAATTGTGTATATAGAGGGAAGCACAAAATCGAGGAAAGCTAATATGTGAGCATATGTAAGGTACCCTATTGAAATTTTGCTACGAATGCATGTAATATTTTCAAGAACATCATTTGGTACTATAGTTGTGGGGTTTTCCATTTAACTTTAATACTACTGTCATCAGGTAGGGTTTACAAATCTCAGATTCTCCAGTGATATTTTTCCTATCCTTACTTGAAGCAATAGATGATTCTCTGTAAGAGGTAATAGGTGACTTGATGTCTGTAACTTTGCTAACAGAAAATAGCTTAAAGCTACAAGGTATCTGGATTCATAATGATCATAAATGTTACATACAATCTTACCGTTACATGGAAGAAAACTTTGGAGATATTCATGAACCAACATTTTTCTCCAAGTTTGGCTGAAATATTGGTATATTCCTGTTTTTCGATATTAACATAAAGGGTCTTTCCATTCTACAAGTTACTTAACTGGGTTGCAGCCTGTTATGGCATGAAATACTAAAATTTTCAACTTAATAGGGAAACGGTATTGTAATTAATTGTAATACAACATATCTTTTAAATATTAATAATGCTAACTCTTGCCATGTGAGTGGGGTTATTGTTAAGCTGTGAAAAGTGTCTATATTCATTAATCACACGATCCATCATAAACATATGAGGCCTGCTTTGTGACTCCCAAGAAAGCTGGCCAAAACAGATTTTTCATGTCTTACACAATTTACCATCTGTAGTTGCTAAAGATGGAACAACTGTACTCAAAGTATACTTCATCACTTCTTTAATGTTTAGATTATATTTCTAAGCAATCAAATCAAATGAAAAGTTTTGAATATAATTGTCTTTTCATGGTTCTATATGTTTTCAATTTTCTTCATTTTAGATTCAAGCAGAGATGCAACTGACAACATTTATTCAAAAACTTTCATTTCCTGTTCTTTTATCCTTTTTGTTAGTAGGTGAATATCTTCCCTTTATTCTTCAATCAAAATTCTTAAACTCAAAATGATAAGTATTGCAGATGGTTCAAAAAAGTTCATTCTCAATCATAGCAAATGTGAATTATCTTTTCCATGTTTTTCACGTATGTCTTCATTCATGTTTCACTTAAGTCGGCTGTTATTCCTCCATAAGTATCATGGATTCCAGCAAGTATCCATCTATAAATAGAACTAGAAGGTATTCCAGAGATTGAAGACCCAAGAAGACAGAAGAGGAGTGACTATAAGCCATGTTAAAGGAATCAACGAAATGAGAAGGATGAGACAGGAAAGAGTGTGAACAATGCTGAAATAAGAAGGTCTCAGAATAGATACTAAAGTCAGATGAATGGGAAAGGAATAAAGTTACAGCATAAAAGCATGAAATAAAAACTGTGAAGAAACATAGGACACAGGAGAAAGAAAGAGTATAGTACAAACCAGACACAATCAGAAAAGAAAGAGAGGAATGGAGAACACACAAAAAATGGAGGAACTGTGAAGGAAAGTAAAATCCATTAACGTTGAAAATTGGTGGTAACATCTTCCACAGACAAAGAACCTCCATCAGCCATAAAAATGTTAGAAACTGTAAGGAGTTTTGAGACATAACATTGCATGGTGTCTGAGTTTTGCAAACAACCACTAGTAGAGGATGTTAATTAGTCTCATTACAGATGAAAGTTATAATTTTCCTATAGTGAAAATGTATTTCCGATAGGTACTTACCTCCCCTCACATAATTAGCAATACTCATTCTGTGCTGTCCTCTGTATGGAAATTCTTTTTTTTACACATGTCACAAGCCTTTTGCCTCCCCTCCATTGGAAACGACTCGTTCCAACATGTCTCTCATGCAAATCATCATGCGACAACCTTCCAACAATAAGAGTGCAACATACTCTCATTATGCATGTGACTCTCTCTATTCAATTCTACCAAATTAATAGTTTGAGTTTAGGCAGAAAATTAAAGCACCGGTTTTCAGTGGGGAGGAAGGGTGAGAAGAGGTAAGTACTTATCAGAAATACATTTTTAGTATAGTAAAATTATAACTTTTGATACGGTACATTACCTCCATTCACATAAATAGCTAGAATCCCACATTGAAACAATGGAGGGACTGGTGCAAGGGAAGAAAAGAAGCATCCTTTGAAAGCATCCAAAGGACACACCTTGAGACAAGAGAGTCAGATTCAAAAATCTGATGTGGGAGAACACATTACTTCTGAGCCAGGTATACTCTTCGTCCATCTGAGTTAAGTGTCGTATATATGGGTGGAAAACAGAGGAGCACATCCAATTGGTATGGGAAAAAAACAATGGAAGTGCCCCCAGGTGTAGAGTGGCTAGGGTGCAACAGACCTTACTCAGCTAGTCAACCTCAGGATTTTGGTGCATAGCCTCTGAAAGGAGATGTATTTTAGATAAATACCATAGAAGGGAAGTAAGGGTAAGACAAAGGCATGAAAACTGGACATGGATTAAATGCACTGGAAAATCTCAGAGTGACCCCCAAACTGGCAAAACAGACCCCAACAATTGAGAGTCTAGAAATGGGCAGCCTGCAAGACGGTATGCCAAAGCAAACTGATCCATAGCCCGTGGGGAGTGAGGCATGCTGGCACCCTCAACCAATTGAGAAGCAAAATGCTCAGCATAAACCCTTATCATGTGACAAACATTGAAAGTAGAGAGAAACAGTCTAGTATCTGATGACCAGATAATGGGGAAGGTACATCTGTTTGTGTATATGCTGATTAATGGAACAGTGAGAAAGCTTCCTATACCAAGAATAAAGGTGGAAACTTCATACTATGCAGGAGACCTTGAGGCCTTGTATATGAAGGCACCCATTTATGATGTTGGTACTATGATCTGTTTAACTTTCCCGGTATAACTGCCTTGATAGATCTGGTACAGCACTCTCTTCTGATCCTCTATTTTGTAAGTCCCTTTTTCCTTTGTCTTGTGCATGACTTTTTCACAGACACTGTCCCATAGTTTCTCCAATGAAGGGTCTTTCTTCTGTGCTTCCTTTAGTTCCCATAGACCCCCATTTGGGATGTCACCTTTTGAGATTTGCAGGGGCTTGATGTCTTACTTGCTTTGCTTTTCCTGAGCTCTTGTAGTGACTTCAGATGCTTCATCAGTCTTCTTTCAGTCTGGTTCCTCCAAACTTCTACTGCTAAGTATATTGCCAATTACCAAGAGTATTCTTATTGAACAAGGTAAATGAAATGCACTGGAAATGTGGAGGAAGGGTGGGAGGTGGTGCAGAGAGGTAAGTATTTATCTGATGTACATGATATATATCTGATTCAGTTATAGGTATTTTATGTATGGGCCAGATTCTTCATAGAAGGTGTCTGTGACTTGTTGGCAGGTGCTGTCCTTTGGCATATGCTACATTACCTGCAGAATCTGGTCACACCTCTGATGACCCCTGGCCCATGGAAATTGCTGGTGATTTTATCTGACATTTTCTTCACTCCTTGGTGTCCTTCCACAATTGATTTGTGAGCCAAATTTGTATTCAGAAACACTAATGACTTGAATCCTCAACAGGCAGAATGCAATTCCAGACTCTTTCAACCCAATTTAACCCATGGCTTTAAGACATTTTGTTATCAAAGTTAAATACATCAAGTCATCTGTTACCTCTTACCAGTTTCATATACTTAAGTCAAATTATGAAAAAATGATATAGAAAATGTCACTGAAAAATAAGAAAGATTTTCAAGTTCCATATGGCCATGGATAGATAACTGATGACAGTGGTGATGAAGTTCCAAAGACAACTCAACAAATAGCACCAAGATAAGATCTTAAAATGAAGCACATTTAGCAACAATTCAGAATGCTAAATTGATGTATGTTCATGTAAACAACCAAGTATGCCATGCACTAATTACTGCAATTGAGATTGTGATAGTGTTACTGAAAGTAAAAATACAGAAGACAGAAAGTGCTAAGATTTAGTTGTGAGATGGAAACTGAAATATAATGCAAGTATTAAATATCAATGTAAATATTTAAGGTAAAATAAAAATGAAATAAAATGCAAAATCACACACTAACAAAAGAAACTACAAATAAAAAAAAACAATGATTAAATGTAAAAAGGCACTAGGTTTTATTATTTTAAATTATTTTGACTAGATAATAACTCAACTAAATGAGAATAATTTTTAAACATTTAATATTCTATATATAGAATATATACCTCAAATTGTGGAATAAATCTTGACTTCTTCTGTTTAGGTTGCTTTCTTACAAAGAAAAGCATATCATCTCTTACTTGGTCTTCTCTATGGTACAAGAAATGTCTAATAAACAAATCAGTCCAAAATGTTGTTGGATTCAGGAGGACAAATCCACTTTCTAGCACACAAATAGTGTACATAAGAGAAATGAAAACAAAATCAATAAATATCAGCATAAGAACAAGCCAGATAATTTAATAACACTTACTTCATAGAGTTCACTTTCCAAACAACAAAATAACAACATAAGTTTTTTTTCTAAGTCATGCAGAATTGACATTTTCTTTGATGTAATCTGTGTAAAAGTTTTGATTTGGCAAATGAAATCATATAATTGAGTGACAGTGATAAATATAGTTTATCTACATCAAACATCTAATGTATAGCCTAGCTCAGTGAAAGTTTCAGGAAATATTTTCAATGCTTTAACACTCTTCTTCCTTTTCTGAATTTATATTTTTACCAATAACTATCCAATTCACAAGAAAATTAAGTATTGTATAAAACACTTTTAAAAATATTCATATATTTCTGAGAAAAAGCTGAGTATTTTCATTAGTATTTCACCTTAACTGACTTCATTTTGAAGTTTATACTGATAGCAATAATTTATTTGAAAATATTACGTCTGCAGGGTAAAATCATTCTTATCATTGTGTGATGTGCTGCTAATCATAACATGTGGGCTGTTTAATGTTCAGTGACAGCTCAAAAATCTGAAATAGCAATAACCTAAACTTAAAAGCATTCTAAATAACAAAAATCATGCTACATCAGTTGGTAACTGACAGTGCCTTAAGTAACATAATGTGAGCATATGATGACTGAAATTGATTCTTATGAATGTATATTTACATTACCTGCAGCTCTTGCAAACTTTTGCTTATACATTGTTATCAAAATACTGACACACAAACAACTAGATGTTTAAGAGAATGATAAATACTGTGACACTTCCACAAATTTCTAGCTACCAGAATGAAAATAAATTAACTTTCCTATTCATAAAATAAAGACTTAATTCTTGTATCCTGTAGGTCATTTTAATGTTTTCAGTAGTGAAAATCTGGATATTTGTTATCCAGATGACTGAAAATTATAATTAATGATGCAAGTTTAAAATTAAAATAATTTGTGTTGCATTAATATCACAGGGCTCTATGCTTTGATTTTTATTTATTCCATAGTTAAAGTTGGCAGTCTGTTGGCAATTCATTAATCTGTCAAAACCATTTTAGAATTATAATCTCTGCAGTAAATGTATATCTCCAGATATAGGTTGTATATGTACTTACTGTATAAATTATGTTTAGAAAAACTCCACGAAACTTCCAAAAATATTAAGAATACAAATTATCTGGATCACAACCACTCAAGAAACTACAAGTATCAAATTTTGCACAGTACAATAAGATATGTATGAAATTCTTGCTCAGTACAGAGGTATATGGATCAACAAGGTTCCAGAGCATGAAGAGATGTAAGAAGCATGATAAAAACCCTGATCTAATTGAGGTATTCAAAATTATTATGGGTACATAAAAAAAAATATTTTATAAGATGTTTTGTGATAAATTCTGAATGTCATATTATTCAAGATTTAAAATGGTTATAGTTGAGTTGTTTTATTTCTTCAATAGAGTTGTAAATCTGTATGAAAAATTAGATTTAGAGTAGAATACACTGTAACAGATCCAGACTTAATGATTTAGGGAGATTGGAAAACAGGACATTGACATGTTTGGTAGGTCAAAAAACCCATTGATACATCACAAGTTGTAATAATTTATTATACTTATGGAAAAGATAGTGATTTGCTTCAAAAGATTAAGAACTTCAGACATGTGACTGCCCAAGTTATTCCTGGTTTGAAACCTTTAATCTATGAATAGACTGAAAAATATGAAGATATTTTTTCTGAAGTATATACTTGCAAGACTTAGTGGCCTGATTCAGGTGTTTAATCGTTATTAGTAATTAAGTATAAGACCTTTATGTACAGGGACTGAACAATTTACAATCCTGATTCCTGAAGCATGTTTGGTTTCTAATGTATGGTACTGGGAGGGCTTAGAACTAGAAGTTAGATTTAGAATAATAACACTTGTTGGAGATGAAATTCAGAATATTATGGGAAGTAACTGTAACTTGGGCTATAAAAGTCAAGGTCCACGATGGGTATTATTATTAATTTCACACTCTGACTCAAAATTTGAGTATCTTCTTTTTAAAAAATAAAATATGATTGTATTCATCATACTAAAAGTAAAAACAAATTAATAAATTATATTTAATTTAGATTATAATATATTTTATATGAAATAGTAAGGAACACAGATTAAGATATGTTGTGAAAAAATTAAATATAACTACCCTCCGCTCCGTACTGCCTCATTTCTCTAGTTCTGTGAAAAGATATTTCGGAAAGCATTTGTTCCAAAACAGTTGGTACACGTCCAAGATTCGAAAACATTCCACCACTGAACGCCATATTGTTATTAGTATTACGCCATAGCAGACAGACTTCGACACTTGCTCCATCTCGTGTCCTTATAATATCATTAATTTGAGGTATGGGTCTAATATTCGTAAAATAACTATCGAAATGAACACGGAAAGCTTAGTAAGTAGTTATAAAAGTTATGCAAATATTATATCAAACTCACTGTCAATGTTTCCAGAAATATCATTTTAGTAGCATAATACTAATGATAATAACATTAAAGTTAAGCCTAAGAAATGTAACTGTGGTTAGATCTTGTTACTTAACTTACTGTTAGGATAAGAGTTTCAACTTTCAGTAAAATATGTATGCCAACAAATTTTGCTTTAAATTGACTGTACCGGGAAATATTTGGTATGGCGTCTAAGAAAAGAAGCCATGTAAAGTAATTTCGTGAAATGTGATAACTGATATCGATTGTAATTTGTAGCGCCCATATTTATTCACAAAGCTTTACTTACTGATACTGAT
>NW_013668928.1:62536-65251 GCF_000517525.1 Limulus polyphemus | reverse complement strand
ATATGTATACTAGTATTAATACTATTATTGTAATTTGTAGAATGTTACTCTTAATTTTATCACAATGATGGTAGAAGTGTAGATATGATGTATATGGATATTTAAAAGAGGCTTTTGATAGAGGAAGCAAAAATTTGTTTTTAATGGAGTCCAGTTGAACTGGATATTTTGTTACTAATAGTGCGCCTTTGCATATTTTTACTTACAAGATACATTATATAAATTGCTAACTAGGCCTTACTTGGAATACTGTGCACAGTTTTTGGCCAACTTAGCTAAAACAGGATATTGACATAATGAAATGGTTATAACTAGTATATTGGGGAATGCTAGCTAAATTTGAGAACAGAAATGGCATTTTGTTGGAATTCTGGAAGTTTAAAATCTCTTGATGTATTTCTCTGTGAGAAATAAATGTTAACAGGTGATCATACTGAAGTTCACAAGTATTATCCAAGAAGGTAAAAAATCCTCATCTCAAAAAAACCCACAAGATCAACAGAAAAACATCTAATGTTTGAACAAAAAAAGCTGATAACATTGGTAATTGTGTCAATAAATATGTGGTATATGAATTTCAAGTTTAACATTGCTCAGTAAAATATGTTGGGGAACTAAATTTCATTTGGTTTGTATTACAGACTTAAAGAACACTAGGAAGATTAACTTAGGACATACAGTGAAAAAAACTACAGCAGAACACAAGATAACAAAACATGAAATTCTGCAATTAAGTTAGGTCTGTAAGTGAATGCAGCCTGTACTGTAGCAAACATTATTGAAGTAATAGATTAATTTGTTATTTTTGCATGGATTGCACTTTTCATTATTATTATTACCAAAAGAAAACCACCCAGAGACAAAATAAGCTTCAACAATATGGAAACAAAAATGCATTTAAAAGTATATTGTCAAAATATTTTCTTTGGAATAACCATTCTAATTATCAGGACTAATCAATAACTGGTGTACTAGATGTATATTTCTTTACCCTGAAAGGTTACAAGCAGAAAAGTTTTTCTAATAAACAGTATATTCTATAGCATTGATTTTACTTGAGTTATTTTTTTGTAGTATTCCAAACATTACATAAAAACTAATGAACATTTTTCTCTGTTTAAAGATTAAGAAACATAACATATTTCCCAATACAATGTAGTAGAATTGGCAGTTGTAACATATTCTAGGAAATTGTGAGTAAAAGTAGAGTAAAAGAAGAAAATGTCAATCACACTACTTCTGCTATACCTGTTGCTGATGAGACTTTTTGTCTAACACCAGTGATTATCAGGATTGCTGGGATATGACATAGTAGTTGTCTAGGGACTACTTATATCATCGACTTCCATAAGCAACGACTGTTATGGTGTGAACTAGATTCAGTTACTGAAATGTAATTATTTTCACTTTATTTCATGTACGAATCCGATTTTTATGGTAAGGATTAAGAACACAATACAATTTATTTATTTTTAAACACTAATTATTTATATTTTAGTATTACTTTATTTAATACAATTTCACTATCATTCAGAACAACTGACAAACTAGTCTTGTTACCAGAGTGGGATGAGCAATTCACAGACAACAAGAATTAAATGGTCCTTCAAGATTGTCTCTCCTACAAGTCAATCACGTGACTGGAAAAATACAACTATTTGAACTGGACCCTAGCTTGTCAATTCCAGATTTTAAGCTTATATCCTGTTGTCATCAGGGTACAATTTGATCCCTTGCATAATCTTGTGAACTTCAATAAGATCATCTCTTATTCTTCTTTTTTCAAGAGAAAATAACAAATCTTAATCTATCCTGATAAGATAATCCTTCCATTCTAGAATGAATTGGAATCATTCTAGTAGCTTTTCTTTGAACCTTTACCAATAAGTCAGTAGTCTTTCTGAGATAAGGAGACCAATTCTGAACACAGTATTACAAGTGAAGCCTTAGTAGTGATTTCTTATGAGAGATAATTATCTTACACAACTTACATAACATCATAGCATTACATGTATATTCAATGATACAAACAGTCTGTTAATAAGTACATTTATATATAATGCAGAGTCTAGTGCACTTTTCAGGCACATATGAGGTCAGTCATCACGTGAACGAGTGGAATAATTCAATAATTTAACTTCTGTAAACTTAAAAAGTTTGTTTGGAATTAAGCACAATGGGCTATCTGTGCTCTGCCCACCACGGATATCAAAACCCGGTTTCCAGCGTTGAAAGTCTGCAGACATACCGCTGTGCCACTGGGGGGCCTTAAAAAGTTATAAATTTTCAAATTGTGACGTTTTTTTTCCTACATTCATATTAGCAACTCTTCAATCTTCAGGTACCTACCCACTATCTGTTGGCATACCAAATATCAAAGAAAGTGGCTTAAATTTCTGATTTGCTTTAAAGAAACGCTTGGGAAAGCATTGTCTGTCATAGTGCTTCAGTTACTTCTAATTTCTTGAAATTTCTTTTTTGACCACCAAGAGGTTAATAGCTATATAGTTCAGTTCAATCTTGGTAATCTTCATAGCATGAATATTGTTAGCATTCTCTCTTGTAAAAAAAAAGAAGAAAAATAAATTAATTCAAAATAAAGAGGAAAATGGTAAAAGCGTAGAGCAAACCTACCATATTTTTTGGAATATAAAATGCACCAGTGTATAAGACACACCCTCATTTTGAAGACAAGGTTTTGGGGGGAAAAAAGCT
>NW_013668928.1:41970-62211 GCF_000517525.1 Limulus polyphemus | reverse complement strand
TTCATACCTTTGGTGTATAGGACACAAGCAGATTTTGACATCAAATATTGGGGTAAAAAAGTGCGTCTTATACACCGAAAAATATGGTAACTGGCTTACAGATTCATGAGGTAGAAAATGTAGACTAATGATGAACAAAAGAACCACAGAATTGGCAAACAGCAACGTATTTAATGACCTGGCCATTTTGGGATGCACACATTCCATCGTCATCCAATACCTAAAGTAACTATGATGCTGTAATTACAAGTGTCTGAATGTTTAATACAAGTTTTTGTACTATACACAATTGTAAGAGCAATGTTGAGACTCAAAGGGAATGGGGATTGTAGAAACCAGTAAATTAACTTGGATATAAATCCATTGAATAGATATGTAAATGTAACTATATTGCTCGTAAGAAAGAATTAAAACAAGCTTAACTCATTAGAAATGGAGTTAATAGTTATCTAGTAAGATTTTAGACTCTTTAATCAGAAGATCCAAATCTTTGTGACCTGCAGTAGATGAGGTTTTGTATCCATCAGTTTTACTCTGTGTATGTGGATATCAGAGATGCAGGGAGATAATAAAAGTGTGATTACTTCTGTAAGAAATCCTTCATGTGTACGTACAGTTAAATGATATTTGAGTTTTTCAGTGTAAGTAGCATTGCAGCTACCATAAATATATGAATAAATGACCCATGAATGAAGTGGAGTCAGAATTCAATCTTTCAAATGGTAAAAAAAAAATGTTTTATTTGATGTGATAATTTAAAGACAATTCTCAGTTTAATTTTTATGTAGTAAGTATGTTACAATGCAGTGAGTTTATTTTTTAGAATTAAGCTTGGTTTACCAAAGTAATAAAGGCATCAATTTGCAGGGCTTTTAGTTTTCCATTAAAAAAATAATGAGTTATGATTTCAAAGAAAGATCTGGAATACCCGTTTTTCTTAATACACAGATTTTCGAACTTTTATTTCGGATAGAAAAAAACAACAACTTTGTAAGCTCTTGTCAGTAAATAAGTAAACAGGTTACATTTATAGTTAGAGTGAGTGTAGCTGTCAAAGTATGTGTAGAAGCTAGTTGGAATGAAATATTACAATGCCTTTTATAAAGGACCAGTTTAGATTAAACACTTATCAAGGTTTTGATATATCATCAAACTACAAATTTTTATCATAGTACATAAACTTGTGTTTGACTTTCAGGTTATTATTTGTAATTATAGTTTTGTGTCTTCAGAAGGTATTTCCTAAAGATGGATTGTATGTATTCCAAAATGTCTGTTAAATATGTTTTATTCATCACTTCTCTGATTGTATTGCCCATCGTTAAGGTAACTGGATTACTAAAGACAGTTTGGATGATTTTCAGAATCAGAGGAATCCTAGAGATAAATTAAAATGAAATAGGAAATTGAAAATGGTGTATGAGAAACAGTTGTCTGATTATTAGTATTAGCTTCTGATTAAAGCAATCTACCTATATTAATCATAACTAAAAATCAACCTTATAGTGAGTATAGCTCTTTAAATATGCTCTTCTTGCTTTTAAAGATTGCAATGTATTGTTCCATCAGTTGGATAATGTTAGAACTTAAAACAAGAATTATTTTAATCATGTTAAAGGTAAGAAAAATATTAAAATGAAGATTGAGTTTTAAAATGATGCTGATGACAAGATTTTTGTTGAAGACTATGAGATGGTTGACCTTTTAAATGCTTTCTTATCTAAAGGAAGATATCATCAATATTCTACAGTTTTAAAGGAGATGGGAGATAAGATATGCGAGCTTTCATCTTTTATAGGTTAATAGACAGTGGACAACTGGTCAAAGCTTGGAGAGTTGCTTATATTGCTCCTATGTATTTTTATAAGGAAGAGTTGCTCTGGAGTATTATAAAAGAAGACATATAAAATGCTTTTGTGAAATATGATACCATTAATATAGACACTGATTCACCTTACTAATCTTTTAACTTTTTTAGGATATTTCTTGTTACCTAAATGAAGCTAAGGGTGCAGAAATGGTGTACTTAGATTTTTGAAAAGATTTTGATAAGGTGCAACATAAAACATTATCTAATAAAATCACATCAGTAGGGGCTGTGGAAAGACTGGTTAATTGAACTGTAGAGTGATTGGATGTCAGAAAGCAAAATATTGTTATTAATAGAGTCCAGTAGAATTGGAACATTGCTTTTATTTATTAATACTAATGATATTGATGGAGGCATAATTACTAAAATTTGCTAACAACGTTAAACTCTTGGGTATTTCTAGCTATATTGAAGATGTTGAGGTGCAGCAAAGTGACTTGGATCAATTGATATGTTAGACAAGTATTTGGCAAATGACCTTTAATTATAGCAAGTGAAAGATAATGAATTTGGGTTATAATAACTTGTATCCCACAAATATGGGAAACAACTCAGTTATATAACCAAGGAGAAAAGGATCTTGTTATATTGGTGGATAAGTTACTCAAGCCAACACACTTGGCTCTGTTCTTAGGAGTACAGCCAATAAAACTTTAGGGTATATTGGTAAACATACTGATTAAAAGTCAAAGAAGGTAAATATCTATGGATAAATCAGTAGTTAGACCACATGTGAAATACTGTGTACAATTTTGTCCTCCTTATCTAAAATAGGATATTGACTTATTGGAAATGGTTAAGGAGAGGGACTAGGATGAATCCAGGAATAGCAAGGTTATCTTACAATAACAAGTTAAAATCTATTAAATGTTTTCTCTTGAGAAAAGAAGGGTAAGGAATGATCTAAGCACGTTGAAGCTTACAAGATTATCTGGGTATTCAATAAGATAACAGCTTCTAATTTTTCTGTTGCTGTATTCTCAAGATAACAGGATGAGAGGACACAAGTTCAAGGTTTGGAAAAGATAGGCTGGGGTACAGTTAATGCAGCTTTATTTTTCTAACAGAGTGGTTGACTTACAGAATTAGTTGTCGTCAAAAGTGGTGTAGGCTAGCACTTTACAATAGTTTAAGATATGCAGTCAATTTCCTGAAACATAAAGGGTGGGTTTAAGGTTTTACTTTTTCTCAAGGGTGGATGATAGAGCAAGGATGGCATTGAAGGGCCAAATGGTCCTTTATTGTCTGTAGGTAACAATAAATTGGCAAATGACAATTTATAAGCATAATGAAGTGTTTTATGTTTGAGAAAAAATACTGCATGTTTCAACAGGAATATTGGTCTGTCTTCTTCAGGTACCTCATCATTATGTAAATTTTACTTTAAACTGTCTTTAATGAATTTACTTAGACCTTCCACAAACAATGTTATCAACTTGCTATAGTGGAGCCCATCTATAACACATAATTTACCCTTTAACTTGCTATAGTGGAGCCCATCTATAACACATAATTTACCCTTTAACTTGCTATAGTGGAGCCCATCTATAACACATAATTTACCCTTTAACTTGCTATAGTGGAGCCCATCTATAACACATAATTTACCCTTTAACTTGCTATAGTGGAGCCCATCTATAACACATAATTTACCCTTGCCCTGAAAACTATTCCACTTGTCCAGCCAACATACCTGTTGCTTTAAAAATATCTTTGATAATCTTTCATTTAAGCTTTGGATATTGCTAAGTAATTCATTCCACTTCCAACCCAAGGAAACACTCCCAAAATTTGTTTCTATCTCTAAACCTATAAAAGAGACCTTTATACTTTTTTAAGCAGCTCCTCTGATTTATTCATTCCTACATGTTCATGCATTACAAGAGAATGCCCCTTGGTATCAGCAACAGAATTATCAGTATGCTCTGTAATGTTCTGGCAAGCAAATTTTATTATTCCTAGCCTTTCTATGCTTTCCATTACAAACATAATTGAAATTAGCAACATCTCAGTATCATGGTAATAGCAAAAACTAATTTGTATTATTAACAAATTAAGTGCTTTTATCTTATCACTTTATTGAAATATTAATAGTTCATGATGCTAAAATTGGGGACCTGGTGATAGTTGAATTTAATCCTAGTAGTATTGCATCACAGTGGTAAAATTTGCATTGCATAGTACCAGATTTTCCAATCAGTATCAGCAGTATATGATGGCAACCCCTAACATGGATATCTAATGAAGTACAGGACAAGTGGCATCCATATGCTGAGTGGCAAGTCCAACTAGGCACCAGTACATTAGAACTTACGTGGTACTGCCTTCAGAAATGATAATAACAAACACTACTAACCCCATCTACCTCTCTTCTTAACTTGGCAGTTAAATATTTATAGACTGCAGTACAGCATATGTTGATGTCACATGTTTACAGTTATTAACATAACATTATGTGTAAGCCAATCACCAATAAACGTGTACAACCAATAACATGTTACATTGTACACTGTAGTTCAAGCTTAGCTAAGATGATTGCATAAAATACAAAGAGAAAATATAAGTTGCTAGCTGGAATACCCGTTCATTAGACAGGTGAAATATAAACTTGTTTGTAACAAAGGATAGGAAACTGTGCTTCTATTTTTTATTTTTTTTTATTTAACATAATAAACATTAAAAGTGCAATAAAAATATATAAAGGTACCAATACTGAAAAGAAAGACACGCTGTTTTCAAGAATTCACTCATTATGAAATTAGATGGGGGATCCAATCCCCCCACCCTTATGACCTTCCTCATGTCATCCTGTATCAGTGTCAAGTTTGGTGCTGATTAATCAAGAAATGTATAAGGAACAGATACACATATTGACTATATTTATATAGATTACTGATAGAAGTTATATGTAATGTAATATGTGTGTAGGGAAATATATGTAACAAGTAAAAGTACCCACTCCCAGTGATGGGAAAACTTTAAGTTATTCTAGCAATTTACATTTTTTTATGAACTTTAAAAAGATTAATTTTGTTGCACTCTTGGTTTCACTCAGAACCAGAGCTCTGAGCTACTTATACCACCCACTGTTAAAAATATTTGTTGAACATTTCAGTTATGATAAGAGCTGCTCAACAATAATGTACAGTAAATCTACATTTTTATTTTTAAGTTACGTCAAATTTTGAAATGTGGATGATAGTGGGATTAATTCCTAATAATTTATTGTAGAATATTGTGCTTGCAAAATAAAATTTGGCATTAACATTATTCATACCTGTTTTCCCAACATTTCAAAAGTGAATGTTGAGCTTTGTCTGCGTACACAGCTTTTTAAATGCAGCACGGAAAGTGACCACCGAAAACAAGAGACAGACTAATGCTCAGACAGACACCGTGGTTCGCAATATACATAAGATGATTACATGATAAATGCTCACATCTGCAGAAAGAACTAATGATAATGTAATTTTTTATCTAAGTCATTCTGTAATACCTCAACATTCTTCATGCAACTAGAAACACTCCAGAGTTAACATCATTAGCAAAGTTTACTCCACTAATAATAAAGGTCCAGTTTGACTGGATTCTATTAATAACAACCTTTTCAACCACTTTACAATCCAGTTTTGTCTTTCTAGGAAAATGCCTGTCTTAAATATACAGCAATTTATTTTTTAAAATTTCCCAAGTTTGTTACACATCACGTTTTTTTTACACTCATTATCCCAGTTCACTAATTATAAAACTTGTCTTGTGACTTCATAGTTGGCCTTCTGAAAATTAGAGCTAAAATATAAACTGCTAATAAATTATTTAACAACCAGTTTTATGAAAGGTGTTACGTTTTAGTATTTATAGTGTGAAATCTAAAGGTAGCAAGCTGTATAGTTTTAAAATATATTTTACATACATTATAGGTTCTTTATTGAAAAAAACAAATATTTTGTATTTTGTTATTCACAAATATATTTTAAACATATAAGACCACTAAGATGAATCCGCTTTGTTAACTTTTTGTATTCATTTAACTGTATTTGCTAAAGCATTAATTAATAAAGTTTTTCAGGAAAACAGCTCAAACCAGTTACACAGTCATTGTTTTCAGGGCCAGTGACCCATATGGTTAGCAGATTCTTAACTTTGTGGTAAATAGTTCTCATGGTATTGTTTCTTCTTAGACGTTTGTTATCATATAACTGTTGTTCTGTCTGTTTGTGCTTAGTCGTTCAACAAGTGGGAGAGTTTCCTGTAATCTTTCATAAGCTTCTTCATCATGGCTTTTTTCAGTCTTGTAAAGGTAAACATTGATTTTAATATGACTTGATTTATTTCTTTTTTTCCCCCCCATTTTTTAGTGCCAGCTTAACTTAATTTTTTTTTTCAGCATGAATTGCACCTGTAGTAGTAACACTTATGGATTAAAAGTTCCTGCCAGTCCTGTTATATTTCTTCTAACCACTTTGTTTGTCTTTACTTTGGCTGTTTTTGTAATTCCCATTGTTCTTCTTATCATAGAAAGATTAACATGAAACTGTGTTATACTAATTGTTCAACTGTTGTAATATATCTGACTTGTGTTAATATGCGAATAATAAATTTCTTGCTATATATTTTTTTTATGATTGTATTTCTTTACCTCTAACTTTATATTCTTTGCATGTGATGAAATATTTTGATAATATTGAAACTGTTAGCACTAGAAAATACTAATGTACTATTATTTTTGTAAGTCAGTTCCTGTTTTGATTGGTGCTGGAGTAGTAGTAGTGACAGTGGTTATAATCAAATACATTTTTGGCCGCAAACAAGGACCTCCAAAATTACTGCAAGACTCAACTGCCAAGTACAGGATCAAGCTAGTGGACAAAGAGGTGAGAATATTTGGGCATTTAACCATGTGTTCAGTTTTCTGTAGTACTAGAGCAAATCACTCTGGAAAGAAAAGCAAATTAGAATTATTGAAATTCTTTCTTTTTTTTTCAGTGCACCCATAAAACATCTGTAAATTTTGTAACAAATTAAATACTTTTACTTAAATTTTGGTCATTATAATCCATCTTAATTTGTTTATTGTGGAAATACACTAACGAATGCAGTTGAGCCTACTCTGTATTTGTTTTGTGTTTAATTACTTTGGCTCTGTCATTCTAAAAGTTGTTTAATACTTTTATACAAGACATCTTTTCCCCTCCCTTTCTTGTAAAGATGAAATTAACTCTTTTGCTGTGTTGATCATAAGGCCTACTGTACAATATTCTGTGTGTGTATTGTGCTGTAGAATCTACAGTGTGCACTAACATCATGTTCCTACATCTCCACACAGAGTTTTTTGTTTTTGACTTGGCTACAATTAATGTATCCTAGGGGTAGGCTCCAGTTTTGTAGTGGTTATATATGTTGTGTTGACTACCATTTCTAAATTTTAATGTCTTAATTTTGGAATTTGTAGCTAGTACATAATGTTCTGTTACTCCTCTGTTTTAATTAAGCTGTTGTTTATTTCTTTAAGCCTTATTTTATTATGCAACAAAGTAAAGTTAAAAAACTGAGTATTTTTAAGTTCATATTTCTAAGTTTTAAAAAAAAAGAAAAAATGTTTTATTGCATTTATAAAAGAAAACAAGATTGAGGCTGCCAAGCTCTTTACATTTCCTAGCAACAATAACTAGGCCTTTATGTGAAATATATATATATATGCAATTGTAATTTTTCATAAAGATGTAGAATTTCATATTTTAAACAAAAAGTAAATCTTAAAATGGAGAGTAAAAAGGATCAACATTACTAAGTGTAATTTTATTTTTAAATTGTATTAAATGTGTTTGTGTAGTTGCAAATGTATGTATACAAACTTCTTTTTTGTTTGATAAAATATATATTGGATTTACTGTAATTTGTTCATAATAAAATGTCTGGAGGCAACAAAGTTTCATTGTAACTCATTAAGAAAAAGCTAAATAATATATTCTCCGGGCTTCAAAAAGTTTAGAAAGCATTTAATTATAGATTCTTGTTTCACGATGTTTACAGAAAAAAATAACTGACTTCTCAGTACAAAAAAAGTTTAATTAAAGTAAATTTTTGAAATGAGTTGAAATTTAATATTGAAATCACTTTTGGCACACTGCAACTGTTAGCAAAAATAAATGTTCTTATCAAATGTATTATTTTAATAACACCCCACCTCCACACCTCTAGTGGCTCATCAGTAAGTGTGAAGACTTATGTCACCAAAAACCAGGTATTGATACCTGTAGTGGGCACAACACAGAAAGCCCATTTTGTAACTTTTTGCTTAGCAACAAATAATTTTTAATGACTTTAATTGCTTGTGTCCTTATTACATATATGTGTTATTGTTTAAAATTTTTCTTTGGTGTCAGTGAGCTTTTTTTTTACCAAAAAGAACAATTAATACACGTAATTATAGTTGGGTCTAGCAAAATGTAATTATTAAATAATGTCATTATACTAGAAACTTATTTCCAAGGTTTACTCCAAATAATGGATAAGCTTTTTATTTAAAATTATTGTAATTATATTTACTGAGTGATTTGTGGTTGTAGTATGAAAGTATAGTGTCTTCATCTTTCAAATTGGCCTGAAATGTCATCATTTTGAAGAGTTATAAATTATTTTACTATAAATCTGAGTAGCCAAATATAATTTGATGGCCTTTCAAAATTCAAATGCTTTTAAAGCTCAAACTTGCATCCTAATTTTTTTGTTATCTAATAATTAGTAATTGAGTCCTTGAAGTAAATATCAACATATTTTTACTATTAGATTATCAGCCATGACACAAGAAGGTTTAGATTTGCTCTTCCATCACCGAACCATATTCTGGGACTACCGATTGGTAACATTTTTAATTATACTTTTTCCAGACATTTATGCAGACCTTTATTTAGTAAAATGGAGTGTAATTCATGTACATGCATTTTTGCTCCTATGATTATACAAGTAAAAATTATTTTGTTTGCTCACAATTCCAATCAAATATTACTTTATTGTGCAGCATATGAATTATGTTTAAAAGTTATTTTTATTATCATTAAAATTATATAAAGAAATATTTCATCAATATCACTGCTCTTACTTGATCCCTGTAGCCTAATACAAAGAAATAGATTCTAATATATGCACTTAAAGGCTGCTTAACAAAACATATAAAATTATGTTTTTCTGTGGTTGAAGATAGGGATTGCATATACTTGTTTGTGTTCAGGTAACATTAGCCTCTTTTGATGATGGAGACTCTTTGTTGTTCAACTAACGCTTAACTAATTTCTCACACAGTTGTTTTTTTTTCTGTTTGTTAAAAGAGTTATTTACTGAATTTAAACTTATTAAGAGCAATATATTTATATTTCAGCAAAAGTGTTTAGAAATAAAATGAAAATAACAATCATCTTAAACTATGTAAGTGTATTTCATAAAATAAATATTTATAAGTAATGATAATCCTGAGTTAAATTAAGATTTAATTTTTTGTTTTAGTCCAAGTGTTTTAGTCTCCTTTTTTGTCCTTGTGCAGTTGGCCTTGTGGTAGTGCTCTAGATTATGGAACTAGTGAGCAGGGCTGGAATCCATGCAATACCACAAAATATTCTAAGCTATGGGTGCATTATAAGAGTGACATTCAATTCCAATCACTTAGCAGGAGTGATAAGGTGCTACTGACTGGCTGTCTTCCCTCTAATCAGTACTTCAAAATTAGGGACAGCAGAAGATAGCCTTAATGCTAGCTTTGCCATAGATACAAATACAGTAATATAAAAACCAAGTTCCTCTTTTTTTTACAGAAGGTTGTTAAAAATAGCTTTTGTGTATGGGAGTGGTCTGATTTTTCCATAAAATTAAGGTATTTGTATATATCTCATAATAATACCCAGTTTTTGTCTGTCCTCAAAATGTACATGCAACTTACTATCTAAATCTGCATGCGTACACACTTCATTTCAACAAATATTAACAAAAGGTGGATGTAAATATACTTTAGTAGACATTTTGTACAATAACATTCAAAGTTTTTAAAAAGATCTAACTTTATATTGTAGAATAACATTGTCAGTTTATTTATTGATGGTATTGAATACCATATAGTTTAGCCCTAACTAAGCTAAAGCAAAAAACTTTTACACAAGGTACGTGTTAATTTATCTCTTTATCAATTATAGGCTATTCTTAGTGAAGGCTTAATTAACGTTAGGCCTAAGACAAGTGGACTTGTAGATTTCAGTGTATGTGATTAGAGTTCTTTTGTATATTTCTAGAAACCCTGTATTTAATAAACTACTTTTTACAATAAAGATACTAATTTGACCACAAATTTTTTGCAGGTCTCTGCTAGTACAATATATATATTTATGTGTGTGTGCATGAATGTGTAATTAATACTTGTTAAAAGTGTCGAATCTTAAAATTCGATGTCATGATTCATAGTCATTTTTCATCAGTTTCAGTTCATTAAGAACAGCAATGAAGATCAATCTGTTACATGGCCAGATTCTAATAAAAGATACAGTGCTGAAATTAAATTCATTAGATTTACATATATTCTCGAAGTGTTATAATCTTTATTAACCCAAGCCACTATTTTTTGTTTTTCATCTCGCAAACTAAAAACTTGACAAAGTGAAATCATTTTTGCCATATCAATTATCAACATCTTTAGAAAAGTATAGCTGTCTTAATTTAGAAACTAGTCTACCTACAATATGAAAATCATACATGCATGTTTAAAAAATGCAGCTGCTTTGATGTAGAAACAAGTTTATGTACAACATCAGAATCATGCAGAATGACCTTCTGCATCCTTGTGAGACCGGTTACACTGAGTTTTAGTTTGAAAACTTTTTGTGTTAAATGATGCATGGTTTAAAATTGTTTGTAACACTTCTGTTTTATATATCTATCTTTGATGAAAATTTGGGTGTTATGTAAATGCAGGTCAGAGTATAGTCTATTGTGTAGCATGTCTTAAATTTCTAAACTTAAACTAAGGCAAAATAAATATTGTAATTAAAAATTTCCAAAGTATAGGCAGAACTAAAATCTATTTGGATATATTTAGGAAAATTTTCAAGAAACTTTAGTGCAGATGTTGTGTATTTAGCTAATATCCTTGTGAATATAATATAAGTAGTTGTGAAATTGTTTTAATCCTCATCTAAGTGTAAGATTAAATACTACAGTGATCATTCAAAAGAGCTTAAAGGAAGATCAACTCTCAGCTTTTACTTATGTGTACAAACCCTCCTTCCATTTGGTTATAACCCACACCCAAGGGAAGAGGATCTGTTTTTGGATATGTGTAACAATAATTACTA
Source organism: Limulus polyphemus (assembly GCF_000517525.1). NCBI lineage: Eukaryota > Metazoa > Arthropoda > Merostomata > Xiphosura > Limulidae > Limulus > Limulus polyphemus. The sequence continues at coordinate 51,006 of NW_013668928.1, read as the reverse complement.
ACATAAGTAATCTAGTATTATGAGATATCACATTAGGATGTGTTCTGAATTGAAATCGTAACATAGACAAATTCTAAATGTCATTACTCTCTTCAGTATCAGAAAGTTCAAACACCAAAAGTAATAAGTTGGCTTGTCAGTGTAGTTATAAACAACAAACATCTTTCCCTGTGTTAAAGTAAGATTTAGTTTTTTGTTTACGTCCATGTGTTTTAGTCTCCTTTTCTGTCTTTGTACATTAGGGTGGTCCACACACATATATTGTAAAAAATGAAAAGGTACAACTGAGACTTCCTGATGCATTTTTCATTCCTTATATGGAGACAGACCTCAGATTGAATTTTGAACTAAGTACATCAATATTTAAGGGTGGTTCAAATTTAAAGAAATTTGCCACAAGTTTACTTCTCCAGTTAATTTTCTTAATTCCTCTTTGTTTATCAGTTGGCATATAATGATACTTTTGCATGATCTCATAAGTTTGTTACATTATTATGTACAGTATTTTATAACTCAATAGAATTGGGTCATGTACCATGTAGTTTCTAAATTTAAGAGGCAGCAATCCAGCATCGCGCCATATCATCGTGCACATTGGATGGCTAAAGCCATATATGCTATCAAAATATTTCTCTTTCAAGAACAGTTCAAACTGACTGATCAAGAAATCAAGGTCTTGACACAAGCATGCCTTTTCATAGCCATGGTCTATACTTGCTACTGGAATGAAGGTCCTATAACAATGGCTGTAACCTTCAATGACTTCAGCATGATAGTAAAGTTATTTGCATATCTAGATCATTCAGTTGGCGATGCTGCAGTGACAAGCTTCAAATAGCACTTATGGTATTTATTAGAAGACTTAGTTGTTTTGGCTCTGTTTGACAACAGAGTTCAGATAACTATTAAACATGAAATGGTGAAGAATCTCGGCAAGAGAAGAAATTTAATATCAAGGCTTCTTTGCAATCCTATATAACAAAGAGTACTTTTAACATAGTCAATGTCTTAAATTTAAATAGGAAAGAAAAAGCAAAGGCCCAACAAACTGGAAAGGGATTCTGGAATACAAAGAAATGCAGAAGGCAGCTGCTGGATTGAAAGTGGTAAATGACTGTGCAGAGAGAGGTATTGCTCCGATTCAAGCATTTAATTCTTCTATCACTAAAAACAAAGATCAAAAGCAATACCTTCTCCACCCAGTTAAACTACACTAAAATACATTTCTGGCCCGGCATGGCCAGGTGGTTAGGGCACTCAGCTCGCAATCTGCAGGTCGCGGGTTCGAATCCCCATCACACCAAACATGCTCACCCTTTCAGCCGTGGGGGCCTTATAATGTGACGGTCAATCCCGCTATTCATTGGTAAAAGAGTAGCCCAAGAGTTGGCGGTGGGTGGTGATGACTAGCTGCCTTCCCTCTAGTCTTACACTGCTAAATTAGGGACGGCTAGTGCAGATAGCCCTTGTGAGATTTGTGCAAAATACAAAACAAAATACACTTCTGACCCCCAGAATATGATAAATTGTTGTATTATTATTATTATTATAGTTATATGCTATTCTGATACACAGAAAACTATTAAGTATTTCATTCAGTTTGCTAGTGATTTTTGCAGCTTTGTTTTTGTTACTGAATAAAAACCATAATGATACTGAAGTGTTCAAATTGCACCACTTTTAAATATACATGAATCAATCCAGTTTTTTATTTCTAACATCGTTAGTGGCAGTGGAATATATATAGGCAAACATCATGCAGAATAATTTTTCCTTTTTATACTTTTGTACCACCCTATTGTACATCTTTTTCTTTTGTAAACAAGACTTTTCAAGCTTTCTGTAATGTAGTACTTAAATACTTACATATTACTTGCATATAAAATCAGTCATGTTAATTAAATGAAGTCTTTTTTTTTCTTTCATCTTTATTAGAATTCAGTGATTTATTTTGCTAAGATTTGAAGACTAGAAATGTGTTAAAATTTAAAATGTGAGCTTTACATTCACCTAAATATTAATATATGTTTTAGGCCAACACATTTATTTAAGTGCCAGAATTAATGGGAACCTTTGTGTTCGACCTTACACCCCCGTGTCCAGTGATGATGAAAAGGGGTACATCGACTTGGTGATAAAAGTAAGTTGTTTAGCCTCCTATTGTCTTCCTTTGAGACAGGAAGATTTGTGCTAACATGTCAATTTGAGACTTTAGAACATAGTTTTCTTTTAAAACCTGTTATTGTATTTTTTTTTTCAGTAAAAATATAAAGTTATGTTCAGCAGGAAAGAAAAACTTTCATTTTGTTTTATATTGAAATGTCGTGATTTTGCTTAAAAGTTTTATTTTGGCATATGAATGATAGAAGAAAAAAAACTGTAAACAGTGTTATACTAATTAACTGAGAGTGCAAATCAGTATATTCTAATACACCCATCTTCACTTGATTTTCAGTTTAAGATTTGACTTTGGTTTGAATACTTCTTCAGTAGATAAAAGCTGGGGTATAGCGTTGAATAAATTCCACTGCTGGTATTTCATAGTTGTTGATATACCTTGTCTTTGTTTTTTACAAGACTTTCCATGAACAGGGGGATAAAGATCCTCAAAAGGTAAAAATTTCATTCTACACAGTGACTTAAAAGTACACACAGCACCGTATGTGTAAACGTGTAGAACAAACAAGTGGAAACCGATAAAGTTTGGAGACGGCTTGAATGGGTAATAAAGAAAACTTTATTACAAGTTTAACATTGTAAAAAATATACAATGTTTCAACTAGGTTTCTTCATCATCAGGTAAAAAATATACAATGTTTCAACTAGGTTTCTTCATCATCAGGTGCAATTAGTTTACTTAGACGTAGTAATATATATATACATAGTATGGAAGAAAGATGCAGCATGACGAAAAATTGCTTAACAGCTTAGTAAATGTATCTTGGCACCCAGGAAATTCTACTCATGAAACCAAACAAAAATCGATACATTAAAAACCTTTTATATACAACTTCAAGACTCTTCCCAATAGATTATACAGGGGAAGAAATAAACTTTATAAAGCATTCCTTCATTCACGCTAACATATTTTCAAAAGTTATTGTGGAAATATTTTCACACAACCATCACAACAAAAAAAAACTCAAAACTCAACCCATGAATAATGTTAACACTAACAAACCAAGCAACAATACAACATTACACTGCAGTTTACAATTTATTCCTGAAAGAAATTCAAAAATAATTTACACTTGGACACAATTTGCCATTAAACATAAAATTACCTGGGATAAGTAGGTAATACTTTGCAGACTTATCTAACCATGGATTTTCCACCTCATGAATCTTCCATCAGGTAAATGGAATTTCATCCAGAGGTAAAGGTTCTGCCTCTTTATATTTTATGACCTCACTCTCTGCTTTTTCTAAACATGATTTCAGTGACTCAAATGCTTCAAAAACAAATGTATCTTCGAACAAATCTGCAAGTACACAAGAAACAGAGTCTTGCATTCTTCTTTTTTTTTTTACAATGGAAGCAGGATAGACCTATTCAACAGGATCACCATGATTGGATTGATGTGGGTTCACTGTAAGTCTAGGGTAAGTCCTTCTTGCTTGATAAAGTGGGTTTTTCCAGGCTGTTTGAGCTCTGGCTCAATGCCGTGGAAATTCACTTGCTGTTGAAAAGCAAACACCAAGAAAAAAAACTTGTGTTATTTAACATTTTTTAAAATTGCTTTACTTAAATACAGAACAGTTTCATAAATATCAAGGTATGAACCACATTGTTCCAAACTATGTAGATGTATCCTTAAAAGTTTATGAAAACATAAACCTTACTATATAAAATATCAGTTGTATAGTACATATATATAGTTTATTTTTTACTATACAAAACTACATGTAAGCTCTGAGTAATATGTTAACCTAAACTGATTCTGAGACTCCCACAGCCCTGCAGCTTCAGCACTCATTTTTGCACAAATGTCCACACTGTCAGGCTCTGAAAAGGAAAGCTTTGAAGTGAGGATCAAGGTCAAAAGCAATACACAGAATGTCCTCATTTTTATATATATCTTTTCTGGATCTTCTGCTATTGTGTCCTTAATGCCCTTAACAAGTGCCGAGTCATAATTGTTGCTCTGTGCATTCTGTAGGAGTTGGACATGCAGTGATGCCATAATTGATAATGTGGAGATTTTCTCCTTGGACATAACAGTTGTGGCAACCTTCCGTGCACTTAGCACATTGAAAATGTTTTCTGCACAGGTGTGTCATTTGTAATTTCCTTTGAGAACAGTGTGGCATATACAGTTGGTTGCTGCTCCACAAACCTTTAAATCATCTTCCATGTGGTAACAATATTGGTTTTCAGTTTGTACTCCAGTAAGCCTAACAGTTTTTGCTTCTCTTTCAACATGTTAACTGACTGTCATGTTTCATCTGCAAAAGTTTAAAATTTACATAACTCTACCTAGTAAGCAAGTTATAGAAAGCATTTTCAATACAAACTGAGATGCCAAATTCAAACTATGTGCAAAGCACTTAATGTGTGCCGTATTAGCCACCAGTTTTCATGTTGGAGGCATTGTCAGTCACTAATGTAGGGTCCTTATCTGTAATGTTCCATTCCTTGATAGCTGATATGAGCTTTCCAACAAAACACTTGTCTGCAAGATGTGCGAGACCAGTTCTCAATCTGCCAATAAGGGATGACATGTAATTGGACAAATATGATTCTGTCACCTGTGAGTGCTACCCTCTCTGCTGCAAAAAACACTTGCATGACCTGTTCTTTAGCATACTGGTATAATTCAGGAACAGAATTTTCAGTTAAGTAACAACAGGTAGACAGAGTATACCAAAGTACTTATAATTTTTCAAAAACATTTATTTTACATAGAACAAAATGGACACACATCTTTGCAAATATAATGCACTATATACTTGATAATATCTTTAGCACATACAGACATCATAGATAATTTTGAATGATTTAATGTTTCTATTGTAGGTTGACTATATTAATGTGTCACTTTCCCTTGCATGCAGATCTCCTGTTGCTGTCTTTAGTGATGTTCCATCAGTCTGATGATGTTGTTTCATATTCAAACTTATATTGGTTGTATTACCTGAACACTGGATTCAAGCTTTATACATTTTACAAACAGCATTACTCTTATCAAGAATATGAAGCAAGTCCTTTATGCAAACAAACCTTAAATGAGCCCACACTGTCAATTTGAAAGAAGTTAGCACAGATCATATTTTGCTGTTTTTCTCCATAACTGGACATGGAGGTAGTCAAAGTGCACATGTCCAGATTTTTTTACAGAATTACAATTTATTATCAATGTATATCAATAAACTTAGCATCAAAACATAGTAAATAAATAAAATTTGAATATTATACAAGTTTTGATTTTATTTCAAAAGAAAATATTTAAATAAATACTCATTTGTCTGTATCGTGATACTTCAGTGCTATGAATTTTCCATTTTTGATCTTCTCACCACCCCTATATGATGTCCTGAATTAAATATAAATTATACATCACCTCATAAATTACTTATTACATTTCATCTTTCACGAAATGTCAATAATTCTCTCTTTCTGACATTTGCTCTTGGATTATTTATAACCAATAGAAAGACAAGATTTTAATTTACTTATTTCCATATAAAGCTAGCTCGTTCTGATGACGGTGTTTAAATTATTTAGCCTACAGATTCAATGTTGCTATCAACTAGTTCAGGTCGACCAGGTAAGTGAATTTTTTAACACATTTATAACTTAGTTAGAAAACCAGAATGTTTATACTAGTTATAGGACATTACTTTCTTTGTGCTTCTTATAATTTTGTGTTCTAAGCTCTATATTTGAAATAAATAAGAATTATATTATGTATTACTATTATCATTACAAAAATTAGGACTAAGTTTCATTGCAGCTGACAGTAAAAAGCAATAGGTGTTATAAGGTTGGTCATTTTGACCAAACCCACATACGAACTTATGAAAAGATAACCCATCTCCTCTCAACTTGTGACTGCTAGCTGAAAACCCACTTAGTTACATAGAGTGATTGGCAGGTGAGGCTGTGCTAGGATACTAATGATCTACATTCTGTGGTTATAAGTGTTGACATAATTAATGCACAAATATAGTTAAAACTGCATAGGCAATGAAAATAAAATTAAATAATAGGTTGAGCAATCATCAAACGTCATCCTTCTTTTAATAAAAAATATTAAAAAACTTGGCGATTGTTCAACCTATTATTTAATTTTTTTATAAATTGATGCACAATCATGATTTTGTTAGCGATCACATTTTACTTAAAAAAATAAAAGAATATTGATACAGAGGTCACTGTCTTGATCATTATTTGTTATTGTTAAACTTGTAAGAAACTTTCCTTCATTAGCCTTTCAAACTGTCTTCAAACTTTATTGTCTGAAAGTGGATTCCTCCTCATCAAAAGTGGAAACCAAGCTGCATCACATTTATCATAGTGATTTTGATAAATTAGACACATTTTTTTTATGGGACCTGAAGCTTTGCACACTTTCACTGTGCCAAATGTTATCATATCTGTTGCTAGATGATTTTTGGTATAGGATGATATTTATCTTAAGGTTTTAGTTCTAATTAAAACATAAACTAGAAATAGGACCATGTGATGTTAGATAAATCATAATAAACAGTGAATGTCTCTCATCAGGTGTATTTTAAGAATGTAAACCCAAAGTATCCTGATGGTGGTAAGATGTCACAGTACTTGGATAACATGAACATTGGAGATTTAATTGACATTCGAGGTCCTTCAGGACTCATTGAATATATGGGTCGAGGTAAATACAAGTCATGTAATTATTAGTGATGATATTGGTTTAATCTATATATGTAGGTCAAGGTAGTCGGTCAGGATTCCTTGAGTTTAAAGGTTAGCTCGATCTCACTACCAGATTTGTCTTTAAAGGATTTATGATAATACTGACAGTCTTATGTGTATATACAACAACAATATATATTGTTAGGCAAACTAATAATTAAAACTAGGTTAAATCAATTAACTCTATTTATATTAGTTCGTTTCTCAGACATCTTGTTTATCGTGATAAAATTTTTCCTCACTTCTGTGGAAATTTCTAAAAAAAATTTAATAAGAATATAACCAGAAGTTTTAGCAGCCATAAATACTGAATGTTATTAATCTCTATTTATTAGTACTTTTGGCCTCAAAGCAAAAATATTTTAAATTTGTTACTCTGTTTGTATGCATGTTGAATACTTATCTTATTAGATGTCCTTTAGAAGAAAGTTAATGGGTTAATCTGTATATCCATTTCTTTTCATATCTTATGCTTCTTTGTGTCCACATTTTAAAACAGAGTTCCTAAAAATATACTGTTTAGAGTTATAAATTTCTTCATTGATATCAGATTCTAACACAAAAAACAAATACAAAAGATAGAATGTTATCAAATTAATCAAGAGCCCTCAAAATACAATTATTGAATGTATACAACAAAATTTTAGTGTATGAGAAAATATTAACTATTATAACATTTTAAAAATACAGTATAGTTTTGACTTTGAACATGTTTTTATGTGATTATTTTAAGGAACATTTGCCATTAAACCAGACAAAAAGTCTCCACCAAGTGAGTGTACTGTAAGAAATGTTGGGATGATTGCTGGTGGAACAGGCAAGTTTATTTTATTTTAGCTAATTTCATTATGTATCTAAAATGAGTCCATTACATAGTTTACAGTATTCAAAATTTAAGCATTTTCATTTGATAAAAGTCAACAAAGTTTTTAGTTCCAGTCTTGAAATTTAATAAATCTTTATAAGCACATTAAATCTCTTTTACATTTTAATCTTTGAAGTTCTAATACATTTGTTTTTGGTATATTGTATATTCATGTTCAATAATTGTGCTAATTTCAGTCTTTCAGTGTATTAATATTCATTTAGTCATGATAACTTCCAAGTGTCTTTATCAAACTCTGAATAATATTGTTAGTTTATTAAAAGTACATATCATCTGTTTAAGAAATGTCTTTTTTACTTCAACTTTTTTTGCTCAACTTTTATCACTTCATCAGGGCAAAATTTCAAATGCTTTCTAAATACAGCCATAAATACTAAGTGTTATTAATCTCTATTCATTAGAACTTTTGCCATCAAAGCAAGAATGTTTTAAATTTGTTAGTAGGTTTGGTTACATGTTTAATATTTCTGTCTAATCATCAGGTGTCCTTTAGTAAAAAGTTAAGATCATCACCAAGGGTTTTAATATAGGTTGATGATAGAGCTGGGTGGTTAACTCAGTTAATTAATTACCTATGAGCATTTATTGATGTCATGAAAATAATCAAATAATTGAAGTTACACTTAAGTCAATTAATATAAAGAAAATTAGTGTCCTCATCTATTCAAGTAATTGAAGTATTGCAGTATGATTTCTTATTATTTTCAGTTAAGTCAAGGTGGATAAGCTTAAGAGATTAGTGTAATGACTCACAAAAACAGTCATCTTATCAGAATTAGTTTCTGATTATTACTGTTTTGGATCAATGAGTCCAACAATTAATCAACTGTCAAATTCAGCTGATCACCCAGCTCAAGTTGAGGACTGCAGGCCAGTACATTTACTATTATCCCAAGAGAATAGTGTTGCTGCTTTGCACCAACCCTGTTTTCTGTGAAACTATACATAGCTATGTTTACTAGACTTCTTAATCTGCTAACTGTATCTCAACAAAACTTGGCAAGCTTTTAGTAAACATTACAAGTTTGTTGTACATAAAAAATAACATATTTTAATAAAATATTTGTCTGTGAATTTAAGGAGTCAGTCTGCGTGCAAGATGATTTTCGTGTTAATAATAAAATAACATTTTTTCATCTAAAGGTTCTCATATTTCTCTTGTATAACCTCTAGAATGTCATAAATCAACACCAAAAGATTTTTATTTCCAGCAGAACTTTATATTTTTGAAGTGTTATTTTCTCTTTTTCTC
>NW_013668928.1:16256-41226 GCF_000517525.1 Limulus polyphemus | reverse complement strand
CTTACACTGCTAAATTAGGGATGGCTAGTGCGGATAGCCCTCGTGTAGCTTTGCGCGAAATTCAAAAAACAAACAAATCATATATGCAACTGAGAACACAAATATTATCAGGCTCAAGAAATAGAATGTCATAAAACAACTATAACTTAATTTGCTTTCTAACTAAACTATAAATGAACTTAAAAATTTCCGTAAGCTAGTTAAGCAAACTCCACAATGTAAAACAGAAGTGAAATATTTAAAAATCTCTAGAAAATTCAGTAAAATACAGTCTTCTTTCTGTGTTAGTTATAAGTAATCCAATAGCAAATTTTTGGGCATTTTTTGAAAAACAGGATGTAATAGGAGGATTGTGGCATGTGGGTTTGATTTTCTTGTTAATATCACAGTAAAGCAAGAACTTTGGAGACTAGAACTTTACAATATGGCTCAGCAATACCTATAGTATAAGCATGTAATCTGTACCAAACTCAGAAGATCATATAGGGGTAGAAATAAAATCTAAAATAGGCAATTCAGAGCGAATAAGTATCATGTGATACAGAGAAGTGAAGACTGAGAACTTACTTAATATTTTGATTTCAAGTTTATTGATGCACATTGATTATATAGTTGTTTAATTACATTCTAAATGTAACTCTGTAAAATGGTCATACATGCACACTTTGACTCCACCATACAAAGTTAAAGGGAGCCCCATGCTTCTGGACTTCACAGATGGAGTGCAGCCCCTTTGGTGATCAACATAACCATAAATGTAAAGCATCAGTTCTCCTGATTCCATGAGTTTTCATTTCAGAGCTGGAAGGAAAAGCAATCAAAAACTATCCCAAAGTGTATTGTTCTAATATAATATATATATGTACACATATATGTTTATGTTACCCTATATATACATGTAGGATAAGAAAATTTGAATTACTTAATGTCCAATCATTCACCTAGGAATTACACCAATGCTCCAGCTGGTTCGACAAGTGTTTAAAGATCCAGAAGATAACACCAACTTGTTTCTGTTGTTTGCAAATCAGGTAAATAAACATCAGAACCATATTTTTTTGTACAAATCTTTTGTGTGATTTAATCAAGAGTTAATCATTTGGTTGTATATTTTGATAATATCTTTTATTCTACTTCTTAACACATTCTTCAGGAGCTAAGAGTGTCTTTACACTACAATTTGTTGAATATTAAAAGTTCAATTTGGAAACTCCCAGAGAGGGTGGTTTTGGACGTATCATTTTGAGATAACTTCAAGACAAGTTTTTTTTTGTTAATTGATAAAATTTTAAGAGTGAAATACAGTATCCTCAAGTCTCCATACTAGCTAATACTAAGGTCTACCTGCTGGGAGTAAATTCAGTATGTATCCATAAAGCAACTGTCGATCTTTTTATGCTTCTGCTATCACCTTTTTATGTTTAGCTTTCAATTGAGATAAGAAAGATTTCACCCGCGAATCGGTAGGGAAGGTTGAAACATCACGATAGTCAGTAGTAGGATAAGCAGACAGGAACACTTTGAAAGCAGCTACATGCATGATATTGTACTCGGCTTGGTGCACAATATCTACCAAAGTGGTTCCTGAATACCTCTGCATGTCATTTGGTGACTTCCACGCTTCTTGTGCTTAGCCAAAAAGCTTGTAATGCATTGATGCATTTCAGTCACCTTACCACTTCAAATCACTTTTTGCAGCCCCAACCCTAAAAGAGTGCTGGAAATACCTTCTTTTTAGCCAATAAAAATATCCAAATAATTTCATTTCGAATTAAGAAAAACCAGATTGGGTAGTTTGGTTTTTCAACAGAAATGTCCCCCACTGGCTCGTGAGGGGCCTGTTAATTAGCAGTTACACTACCTTAATGTGAATATCTTTAAAGATGAAACTTCACTTTGGTCCACATTGTTTTGGAAGCTGTTACATATGTCATCAACTCTGATTTTTAAAAAAATTTACAGCTATGAATACCAACTGCAAAATATATTTTTTTTTCTGGAACTTAATGTTGTAGGCTACATACAAGAAAACAGATGCGAATACAGTTAATATATTAGATAACAAACCATAAAATTATTGACAAATAACTACAAATGTAAAAGTGAAAAAGTAAAAGTTTATATGCTTCCTCATCTAGTACGAGTTTTGTACCACAACAAACAACTATAGAGAACAGAACTTTGTTGAGCTACTGGTACTGTGACAAGATATTGCAAGAAATATCAAATATTGTTTTTAAAATTGTATTATTTTTATTTACAATTAATATTTACTTTGTGGGTTCAGAAAAAAATTTATTTATTCGCATTAATCCCTTTTTACTAAGTAGTATAAACCGTAAATACAATGTATTGCATGCAGTGGCACCGCAAGCTTAGTGATATAGTAATACGTTTCATCTATGTATCTCCATAAATAGGCAAGTAATGCCATTAATTAGAGATGTATGCATTTCAGCTACATGTTAATACCTATCTTCTAACATGGTCATGTAATATGGGTGAAATCATTCATTTGGAAGTGTATAGTTTATAACATAAATACACTAAAAAGTATTGCTCGCCCCATGTATTTTGTTTTGTAAAATGCATTAATGATAATCTTAAAGCAAAAGCTAAAAGAAAATGTACAATTTAAGATAAAAGTAACTAAAAATAAATCATAGAATTCTTCTTTGGGAATAACTAGTCTGTAGAAAAAAGTTACTTAAGTTATTTAAAGTGATTAACGGAATCGTATGCTATGTTATAACCATTAAAACAAAGATAAAACATAGCTATTTAAGAGAACATGGCATTAAAACAATATGAATATTTTATTGTCCACACTCAGTCAGAAGAAGACATTCTTCTGAGGTCTGAACTGGAAGATCTGGCAGCTGAACATACTGAACAATTCAAGCTCTGGTATACGGTAGATCGACCCTCAGAAGGTGAGACACTGTCATAAGTAGTTTCTTTATTGGTAATGTCATCAAAATGTATAGAACCCTGTGTAGAAAGCAAACCTCAATATCATAAGTACAAGTTACCCAATTCGCTCGTCAGAATGAAAAATGTGTGAGATCTGGAACCTAAGATAGTTTCATGCCACCTTTTTCCTAATAAAAAGTATAAATAGACATATTTTGGGAACTTCTGTGAACTAAAGCCTACATTTTAGTAGCTTAATGTATTCTATAAAGTGTTTTGTATATTTACTCATGTTAGGACTATATATTGGTAAATACTGATATACCATGTTAAATCTAAACAGAAATGTAAAGGTTCTGTCACATACACAAATAAAATCTCTCTCTCTATATATATATATATATATGTATATTATTGTTTTACCATATTTTGAGTTTGTAGAGCTTCATTATGCTATTCTACCACATTTCTTACCTCTAAAAGATCAGAAACAACTAATACTCTACCATACTTGACCTGGAACAAACTGGACATAAGGTTTAGTGTTATAACATATTAGAAACAAGAGGTTGTATTCTACCACACTTTCTTGGAACAGACTGGAAGCAACGTTTAGTGTTATAACATGTTAGGAACAAGGGGTAGTACTCTACCATACTTGACCTGGAACAAACTGGACGTAAGGTTTAGTGTTATAACATGTTAGGAACAAGAGGTAGTATTCTACCACACTTGACCTAGAACAGACTGGAAGCAAGGTTAAGTGTTATAACATGTTAGAAACAAGAGGTAGTATTCTATCACACTTGTCCTGGAACAGACTGGAAGCAAGGTTTAGTGTTATAACATGTTAGGAACAAGAGGTAGTATTCTACCACACTTTCTTGGAACAGACTGGAAGCAACGTTTAGTGTTATAACATGTTAGAAACAAGAGGTAGTATTCTACCACACTTTCTTGGAACAGGCTGGAAGCAACGTTTAGTGTTATAACATGTTAGAAACAAGTGGTAGTATTCTACCACACTTTCTTGGAACAGACTGGAAGCAAGGTTAAGTGTTATAACATGTTAGGAACAAGGGGTAGTACTCTACCATACTTGACCTGGAACAGACTGGAAGCAAGGTTAAGTGTTATAAAATGTTAGGAACAAGAGGTAGTATTCTACCACACTTGTCATGGAACAGACTGGAAGCAAGGTTAAGTGTTATAACATGTTAGGAACAAGAGGTAGTATTCTACCACACTTGTGCTAACACTTAACCTTGCTTCCAGTCTGTTCCATAACATGTTAGAAACAAGAGGTAGTATTCTACCACACTTGTCCTAGAACAGACTGGAAGCAAGGTTAAGTGTTATAACATGTTAGGAACAATAGGTAGTATTCTACCACACTTTCTAGGAACAGACTCGAAGCAAGGTTAAGTGTTATAACATGTTAGAAACAAGAGGTAGTATTCTTCTACACTTGTCTTGGAACAGACTGGAAGCAAGGTTAAGTGTTATAACATGTTAGGAACAATGGGTAGTATTCTACCACACTTTCTTGGAACAGACTGGAAGCAAGGTTTAGTGTTATAACATGTTAGGAACAATGGGTAGTATTCTACCACACTTTCTTGGAACAGACTGGAAGCAAGGTTAAGTATTATAACATGTTAGAAACAAGAGGTAGTATTCTTCTACACTTGTCCTGGAACAGACTGGAAGCAAGGTTAAGTGTTATAATGTATTAGAAACAAGAGGTTGTATTCTTCTACACTTGTCCTGGAACAGACTGGAAGCAAGGTTTAGTGTTATAACATGTTAGGAACAAGAGGTAGTATTCTACCACACTTGACCTGCAACAGATTCAAGGTTTTAAATATTCTAAGAGACAGAGATGTTGGTGTATAAAAGTTTTCTAAGTAAGCTTATTAAATGAAAAAAAATGTCTTAATATAAACCACTTACGATGTACTTTTTTTTCATACAGGTTGGAAATATAGTGCGGGGTTCATCAGTGCAGAGATGATTGAACAGCATCTTCCTGCACCATCAGAAAATACCCTGATCTTGATGTGTGGCCCCCCACCTATGGTAAACTTTGCCTGCCATCCCAACTTGGACAAACTGGGCTACTCCAAGAAACAGAGGTTCTCATATTAGTAGTGTAGAAAAGATGCAGTTATACTTGAACAGCTCAACAAATGCCTGTAATACCACTTATTATTTGAGGTAAACATGCATATACAGTTTGTGCTCCTCTATAGATTAATATTTGTTGTTAGTAGATACCCAAATCACATTCATGTATAATCAAAATATATAATCATAGTATTTTGGGTAGTAGGTATTTTGAAAATCTTTGTTTAATACTCAACAAAAATAGATTCTCATATAAGTGTGTGTATGTTCATAAACAGATTAATACATATAACTCTTTAGTGACTTTTATGGTAGTCCGGTAGTAAATCCATTTCTTAAATAGTTGAGTTCAAACATTAATATATATTTCCTTAATATAACTGCAGATAATGCAAGTTTTTTTTACATTAAACTCCTTAATGGCATTAAAGACTAGCACTTTAATTAAATAGTGTCATTTTACATCAGATACCTTTTGTTTATAGAACCGTAGTTTTCTAGTGGCAGCTGTGAATAGATGTCCAATTAAATGGATGTTCAAAGACAAAAAAAGCAGACCTGGTATAAAGAACAATTAAATAAATAATTGTTTTAGAAATAAAAGTATAGTTTCATCATTCCCTGCTTTACCTTAAATAGATTTTGACCATCATAAATATTGTCATTCAGTACTTAAATGCAATTGATGAGGTAACAAAATACCTTTTTTTCTAACGAAAGATAAAGGTTATTATCATAACCAGTTTTTGTCTTTTTTTAAACCTCTCACAGTTGATAAAATTATCTTTTCCAGCAAACTTGAAAGACTATTCATACTTGAACAATTCCTTAAATAAGAGGAAAAAAATTATGTTAAGTTCCAGATCATCTTAAAGCCTGGTTAAAAATTGTGTGATTTTTATTAAGTTCTTATATATCAGTCTCATAATTTAGATGTGATCTACAATAGTGATATATGGCAACAAACTTATTAATTTATAGACATGAAGTGTTACTGTAATAATATTTGAAAACTATTTTATTTTATAAACTATATTAAATAGTTTATTTCTACAGTGCTCATTTTGGTTCTAATAACAGTGCCACTTTTACAAAATACCTGTTGTTTACAAACAAGTGTTTCACTGCCCGTTCAGCATGTCTTCGGGTCAGCTGTAATAATCGCACCAGTGCAAATATTGCTTATATGCTAAGAAAATGAATTTCACAGAGCTAATTGTTTGTTATTTCATTCAAAGTTTTGGGAGCTAATAATGATAGTTTTTTTTTACATGTAATAAAAAATATATTGTTTGAAAATAAAGAATTCAAGAATAAATTTGTTTCATACATTCATATAAAAATAAGTGTGGGTAATTGAGGAAACGTTTGATCCACTAATAGAACTGTAATTAAATCTGATTGATCAACATACTGGTCTGTTATTTGTTTACAAAGTACATGCATTTGATACAGTTTGTTTCCATTTTACTTCCAAAAGATTAGCTAATGGATGGCTACTGGAAAGATGTAGTTTAACCTTTTACATTTACTTCTTCACATGGGTCAAGATCTGTGCTCTGGGTGTGCTACTATCATGTTGATAGTTTGAAACAGGCAGAGTCCTTTTTTTGGGAAGAAATGACTAATCCTATTGGATCAACACATTGGCCTGGTGTTCAAAAAATTATACCATAGTCCCCAAAATATGCTTAGTTAACATCTCTCAGTATTCAGTTTTTTTTTAAATGTGCAGACACTTGACAGCTAGATCCCATTCCCAATAAACAGAATTTTGCCTTCACTATAACAACCTTACTGAAACTCTGTGCAGTAGTTGACATAACATATCCAAGTTATTCAGCCACCCTTCAGCTATAAGACCCAAAATTGGTCACCACCTTCAAGTAGGGAGTTGTAACTCTTGTCTGGTCATCATTTTGGGGGAGAATTTATAGTGTTTATTCCCAGCACTTTCAAGTTATTTATGTTAATGACAAGACATCACATCAGATGAAAAAATAAATGTTGAAATCATGATTTTTTTGGATTACTAAGAGTATTTTGATGAATAAAAAATAAGAAGTTAGGCTTAATGAAGTAAATGTTTAGACATGCCACAGGTAATATTACAGAAAAATTGTGTTAAACCCGAGAAGAAATTCCAATGAAGAACAAACTGGTGTCGTCTATTATACAAAATAAGGAAAAACTTTATTTTGTTGTTCAAGTATACATTTTTATTACAAATATTAAACTTATGGGCAGAGGAAGAAATTGATTCATTTGTTGTTAATCCTTAAATGATACAATTTAAAATCATTCAATATTGCTAGGCATATCTAGAAAATCTAAAGTCACCCTGTATTCCTCACAATAAGAATCTTAACAGGTCTACTTAAAATTTACACATTTTTTTTTTTTGGTAAAGATAAATGTTTCAAATAAGAAACCTTATAAACTTCTGCACAATAACAAAAAAAGCTCTTAACCAACATTTTATTAAAATAAATATTTAACTTTGAATACACCTTCTTGAGTATCAAAATAAACTTGTTAATTAATATATGAAGCTAAACAAGTCCTTATCCAGTAAAGACTAACAAATGATTTGCATTAAAACAAGAATTAAAAGACTATTCAGTACCAGTCAATACAAATATATAACACACAAATAGTCTAAATAAAGTGATATGGGACAAAGAAATTGAAAAAACAACAACAAAATAATGCAATGGGTTAAAAAAAATTGTGTTAGGTAGTCAAGCAAGTGCCACAATGTCAAACAATAAAACTATTTCAAAAACTGTCAGCTGAATTAGATAGCCTTGTAGAAAATTCAGTAATGTAGAATCATCTCTTTCTATTGGTTATAAATAATCCAATATAGCAAATGTCAGCGAGAGTTATTGACAATTTTTTTGGAAGACAGGATGAGGTATTTTATTAAAATATCTGACTTTGAATAAACTTCCTTGAGTATCAAAATCAACTTCTTAATTGACATACGATGCTTGACAAGTCCTTACCCAATAAAGATTAACAAATTATCTGCATTGAAAACAAGAATTCAAAGAAGAATGTATAATAACAGTCACAAAAAATTATGTACAAATAATTAGTTTAAGTAAAATTTAAAATGGGCAATTCAGAGTAAAGAAATGGCATGATACAGAGAAGTAACGATTCAGAATTTATTTCAGTATTTCCTTTTTGAACTTAAACTTTTATAATATTAAAATTGGAATTATAAACTATTTTTTGATGCCAAGTTTATTGACACACATTGATTATAGTTGTTGAAAAGTTCTTTGAATTTCAGAAAATATAAGTGTGAAGCAAATGTCTGTAGAAATTTTCTCACGTGGTATAGCACTTGGAGAACTTTGTAAATATCATGATAAACTGACTACTTCAATCTTTATAATCAAAGTTTCATTCTTAATGTATCCTCCTGAGTAAAGTTTTGACATTTTTGTAAACTCTTTATAACCATAACCTTTAACATTTCTCTCAGACTTTGGTCGATGAAATGCCTGCAAGCTAGAATTTGACTCCAGGGCGTTCACAATATGCTTACAAGAAGGATCTTCAGTTTGACTTATGACTATAAGATAAAAACTTCCCTGGAAAGGCCATGACAATAAATCATCATAGTCACCTCTCATAAAGTGTAGAAAAAGTGATATAATCAAATCATCGTCATCTTCACTTGGTTGCAAGAACAAACGTAGACAGGCTTTATAACCAAATGGAGAGGTATAAAATCCTGGACTGTAACACACCATTCCTCCCATATGTTTTGTCTTTTCTGCTAAAGAAGAAAAATTTTTAATTTTCCAAAAGAAAATACCATTGCATATACGTTCCTCAATGACTGACATACTCGTACAAAGTTTGCAAATTTGTCTTTTTTGTTCTTCCAACTGTTGTTCTAGATGGTTAACTTTGATAGTTAATTCTTTATTTTGCTGCTCAAGACTAATTACTTTTGCACGTAAGTCAACTGACAAACTGTCTTCACAATGCAATACCTTTTTCATACTTGAGACTTCTGTTTCTTTATCATCATTTACTATTGTTGACATTTTTTCAGAAGAACTTAAATGAGATTGCTTGAACTTTTCCAACATTTTTAAAAAACTTTCTATGGATGAGTTGGAGGAGTTATTCTGTAATAATTTAGTAAAGTTTTCACACAATGTGTAAAATGCTTGAAAAAGTAGTGTGAGATGCCTGGCAACATCTTTCTGTAAATGAGCACCAAGGTATAGACGTTCTATCTGCAAGGGGGAAAAAAAATATTAGCAATTTTGTAAAAAATTCTGTCCTCTTTTTTAAGTCCCACAACTTAATATTTTTTAAATCTATCCTGATATTTAGCACAACTTTAAATCTTAAGTAACTCTTTATCAACTTAAAACATATTTTAAAATGTGATGATAAAAAAAAAGAGCTAAAATTAATTTTAATCCAAAAAATACAAATTTCTATGTAAACTTTTATTTGCAGTAGGACTTCACTTAGATGCATTGAAAATTCGCTAACCCTTGTTTCATATATATAACAAAAAATATGAAAATACATAAGATTGTTGTAAATGTGTATAATGTACTGAACATCTTTGAAATAAACAAACATTATTCACAAAGCAAGTTCTTTAAAAAGCTGCACAAAAAATATAGGACTCATTTCATATTTAGTTTCACCAATTTTCTTTTTTTTTACTTAAAATATCAAATAGTAGTCATTAGAAAATGTAGTACCTATCATAATTCATAGAATTTGCTGTTGTGATTGCATGTAACATTCTGTTCAAAAAACTACAGCTTAATATTTGAAAAAAAAAACTATGCTAGTACAATAATTTATATTAAATGTTTAGGTTTACAACATTTAGACACAGTCTGCTTTCTTTTGCTTTGTTTTAATTCAGACCACTGATGAAAGGTAAAGATGACTAACAGCCATAAGATCGCATCTTCTGCCATTCCTAATTTATATATTACATACGAAAGTTCCCATATTTATATCGACAACTTAGCCACTAGTGCTCTTCAGTGAAGCACAATAAAAATCATCAGTAGAGGTTTATCAATTCTTTGTAGCACAGTACAACAAACCACAGAAAAAGGAATAAAATTCACTATAGAATAAATATCTCTTAAAATGATGACTGCTGAGTATGAAAATAGTACACCAGATCTACAAATACATCCACTTATGTAGATATCTGTGCACACATGCATGTAACAGAAAGATCCACCAAAATATAATCAAATGTATATAATGGATTATTGATTTATGTTAAAACTTCAGATATGACAAGATAAAATTAATCATATCAAATGTTCATGTAGAAATAGAGAAAGAATTTTTTGTATCATTATACAACTGGTATTGGAAATGTGCATTTCATTCTCATTATTGGAAAATGGCTGTAACAACCTTCCATGTTTAGCTAAAATCAAATCTTACAGAAATGAAAAAAAAAATACATTTCTATGCTTCAACACAAGTCACCCATATCATTATGTAGAATGTAAAAAAAAAAAGAGAGAGAGATATTACTAAACCATAAACCTAATTTCATATTTCAAAACAAGCTTTTACATGCACAATGAAGAAAACAAAGATCAAGTAGAACTTACGATATCCTCCTCACAACCAAGATCTTTAAATGGGCAAGAAACATAGGCTCTCATGCAGCTAGTATTAATATGGTTTTCCATCTGCAACATATGTACAACAATGGTTAAATAAAACAAATAATATGGTAGTAAGTTACTGTTTTGATCCTCTTTTAGTTAGCGGACATACATATTTAAAATATTCTACATTAGAAACACATAATATAAAAATAAGCCCAAATCAGTCGTTTATCAAATACATTTCCAAATAAGTACAATGGCTATTCATCAAACAATTTACTAGTACCACAATCTTGTACCTGATGATGACAAAACCTTGTCGAAACGTTGTACATTTGCTGTTATGTTAAACTTATATTAAAGTTTTTCTTCATTACCCATTCAAGCCGTCTCCAGCCATTATGTGTTACCACAATAACTTTTATAAACTAAAAACTTTAGCTTTAAGCAAAAAATTAATGTTCTGACCACAAGAAATATCTGAAAATAATTTTTATTTCCTAATTATCAGTTTTTTAACCTACTTCAAGACAAAATCCACTAATGACAGAGTAAGTAAAATTTTGAATATAAAACTTATCTTAAATTTCTTTAATGTGTATTCTGTAGAACTCGTATGAGAGAAAGAGAGGATTAACTTGCTAATTGTATTCTGTTAATTTATAAATATGAATAATACATTCCCTTTGACAAAGGTTATCTGTACAATTGGAAAGAAACAGCTTGAGATACTATTTTTAAAATGGATGTGGAGGGGAAGGAAAACACACCTGTCCAAATTAACCTGAGAAAGAGAATCCATTAAATGAACTTTTCTCAGAAATCCTTAGTAAAATAAAAGTATAGCTAAATAAAGCCTGAAAAAATCAGTACATAAAGTAAACCCCAACAAAACCATGTCCAGTAGTGTGTTTTATTGAAATAATAACCGCCAGAAAAAACAGATGTGAATAAACTGGAGAAAAATGGCAAACAAATTCACCCCCCATCTTGCAAAGAAGTGTAGGAAGCTGAAACTCATTACACAGCAAGTGTGATGATGATATCTTATATACATTCATGATAGAACCTAGAGAGACTTGCTAAAAAACACAAGTTTAGAAATGTGTGTTAACAGCTTTTCTGTCCTTTATCAACTCTTGAAGCTAACGAAAGTAGGTTAAGTATACTACATTAGGAGTCAAAACATTACGCTATGATACAAAATGCTAAAAACTGGCCACACATACTAGCAAGTACCATCAGTAATACATAAGACCTTAAAAACTGTCACAGACACATAAAACTTAGCAAGTTATACAAAACTAAAAAGAGAGAGAGAGAAATCATACATGATATAAATGTCTGTCAAAATAAGAATAACATATAACAAAGAATGAAGAGTGCATCCAGATGAGTTTTCTAATATAAAATCTTTCAATATAACAGTTCTGCAGTTTCACACAAGTTTTTACCAGTTGTACATAGTAAAACTTATTTATTTTACTCTTTTACACAACATTTCATCAGGTGGGATACAAGAATTGAGTCTAACAGAATCTAATTTAAAAAAAGGATCACGTGAGAATCTATAACCAATAGTAATCTACAACCATACAAACAAGCAAACATTTAGCCTGAGTCTAAGTATGGAAAATTGTTCTATATACAAGAGAGAAGGGAATGATTAAAATAGATATAAATGAACATCTTTCTACTTGTTAAGAATGTGAATGAGAAGATTAAAAGAGGTATTCACTCTGTAAATTATCTTAACTTTTTTTATGTAAATAAATAACATATTTCTTATTAAAGATTCTAATTTTCATCAAAATAAAACATGAAAATCAAAAAGATTATTTTTATATACACCAGCCAATGTAAAAAATTGTGTGCTCTACTTTCTACAGAAAGAAAACATGTTGTTCCTACGTATTTTCCAAATGGTCAACTGTTCCCTATATTTTTTAGAATACTTACACTTCTTCTTGTCACTAGAACCTCACAAAGTTGGCAAGGCTGGGGCACGAACATGCAACTTGTAAAATGAGACTGAAAATGGAAAACAAAAATAAAAAATACAAATAATTATAAACTTTCTATAAACTATTAAATACAGTTCAAAGGAAGTTCACGAAGGAAATTACATTCACACACAAAAAAAACTTAATGAGTAAGACTAAAACCTACAACTAACAAGGTTAGTACCCTATAACATCAGTTGTTCAAACATTAAGCTGGACTTGTATTCTTTAATACAATAAAGTAGATCTGAGTAATTTGATCAGAGCCACCAAATCAAACACAATGCCATGAAAAAAGAAAATTAGCCAGAAGAGCAACTCAATAACTATCAACAGAATTGAGGAACAACAAAGAAAGAAGCTGTCACCACCTGTAAAGAAACAGAGATGGAAAAGAACAACATAAAAGACCCTTTGAATCAGTAAATATATAACAAGAAAAAGAAACTGTCTTACAATGTACTATACACCAACCATCTTGCCCAGTGTTATAAAGTGTCAAGAAGTGTGTGATATGAAAGAGGAAAGAATAGGGGGTTATCATTCCTAAACTCGTAAGTCAAGAATGGTAACACCCAGAGACAGAATTCACTTGAGAAGCAGTTTAGAATAGTATGATCTTACAAATATCAATCACTGTATGTTAAGACCCTTTTATTAACATTGTGTACATACACTGAAAATAAAGTCAAAATATAGTATAACAAATGAGATCCTACAAAATTTAGGATCTCTACAAGATAAGCCCATATATAATGCAATGTTGTTTAACCCAGAAAAAAAAAAATTAAAAACCTTGTTTTACGCTAAAAGAAAAAATTGGTAGTATGATCAATAATAGCCTGAATGTTATCCTGTGAAACTTAACAAATAGATAACTTGTGTGAGGTATATAAGAAAGGTAATATGGTCAAAAGCTAGACTAGAAAACAGTATGAATAAAAATCCTTTTAATCACTGGCACTGAATAATTCAACACAGTACAAAAAAAAGTAAAAAAAAAACAAATCTGGAAATGAACTATTAAAAATACTCTATAAAAAAAGAAATGTATATGAAATAACATACAGATGGTGATTTATTTTGAAAACAAGATGCACATCAGCACTGTCCATCATGTAATGAGAATCTAGAACCACAGAAAGGTGGTTTTTGTACTGGGTTTTAGAAAAGTAATCTTATAAAAACAGAACTAGATTCATAAACACAAGTATAACAACTGGAAGTAAAAGATGTCTTAAAATATATGACATGAAAAGTGTGTGAGATATTAAAGTCCAAAGAGAGAGACAAAAATAATTGTTAATAAAAAAAAATAACAGTAAAGTACAGACTCTTAGATTTTTCACCTCCACGTACTTCAAGAGCATTACTTCACTCTCAAATGATTTTGTGGTAAATGATATACCATGCATTTATATCTTCTTGTAATATTACAATGTTTATTCCAAATTTATAATTTCTTCTGTATATGTGAATGTTTCACATAACAAGTGTTTGTAAAAACTGTTAAGTTCATCTCATTCAAGCTGCCTTTGTTACTCACTAGAAGATAACATCTGTTCTATCCAGGGAGTTTATTCCTGTAATACTGCACATTTTGCAAGAATGTCAACAGCAGTGTCCTCCCAGCATAGGTCACGTGATATCTCAAGGTTATGGCTTCCTTTATGTTTTAATGAAATTGACCAACAGTGATATAAGTGGCACATGTCCTAAGAATATAGTGTTATAGATATTTGGTATATAATACTATGATCTCTTCTTGGTCAGCTTTCTCTCTCTATCTATCTCAAGCTTAATCCCTCAGATTGGTAAGTGAGGTTTAAGTTCTTTCTTTTAAGATAGTAAAACTGTCCTAATGTTTAACCTGTAAGTATAGTGTTAAACAATTTTTATTAAACATCTTTGTAAGTTATTAGGAAAGTATAGTGAGTTAACTATACAGTATAGGTGCTGTCCTTCATCTTCTGCACATTATTTTGATTTTTTTAGTATAAACACTTTTTTTACATTGCACCTTTGTGTCTAGTTTCTTTTTTTTAAAAACTCAGTCAGCAGACAACTCATTATTACTTTGGAATAAATATGTTTTTGAACCTTCTGTTAACAAATGGACCTATCCCACTGTTCTTAAGTTAACTCAGTTTTACCTGTATAAACCACATTTTCATCTAGTGAAAAAAACACTAGTGGACAAAATCCTTTAAAAAAAAGTTCAAAGTAACTGTTTCAACATACAAGTCTTTGTATGCTTATCCCATGAAAAGGTCAGACAATTTTTAATTGCTCAGAATAAATAAATAAATAAAAAGAGGAAGCTAATATCTTGTGATAATAAAACATTTTTCGGAAACACAATAAAAATTTTGAAGGAATGAATATAATTTACCATTTCTCAAATTAACACTTTCCAAATTCTTGTATTATCTATAAAGAAAAAAAAATTAAAGCAAGGAACCATATTAACAAATGTTTAGCCAGAGTAACGGGTCTTGTTTCTATGGTTTAAAGTGATTTGTTAAGTAGATGATAAATCTAAACGAAATGGTAACAAACCATTCTAGATTAATTGTTTTTAAAACAAAGAAATAAGTCACAGTTATAAATACCACATAAAACTTCCATACCCTGCTCTCTTTTCTTGGGAAAGTGTCATGGCAATGGTCGCATTCTATAAGTTTAGAAAGACATTCTTGAGAAAGGTGGATAGCAACCAACTTTCGTTTCATTCGAACTCTACATCCTTCAGGACATGTCACAATTTCATGTTCACAAGTACTTCTGTGGATCTTGAAAATAAAATTACTTATAAACTAAACCAGACCTTAATGAAGTATAAAAATTTCAATTAAGTATTATGCCACCAGCTAAATTTATTACAATTTGTACATCTAGCGTTAATAAAATTATACAAATATCTTGAAAATTGAAAATGTTGAGGAGAATGAAAAATAAGTAAATGCAATTTACTTGATTTTTTTTTGCAATTAAGTCATTTATCCTTTTAAGAAACATGAAATAAAGAAGTATACAAACATAGCTCAATGACAAGACAACACGATATATTTGTTTACTGTTTAACAGGAAGACTGATTTAACAGTCAATCTACAGAAGAAGTTAGAAAATCTCAGAGATTATCAGAATGTTACGATGTCAAACCAAATTTGAATGTTATATTTTCTTTCAAAATTACTGAAGAACAAACCATATTCCAAACTATGACATCCTTCAATTCCTTCTTAATATTCATATCTTATCACAAAAACCAACTACATGTAAACTGAGCATGATATCTAAGATATCTGCTATACAACTATTACACTAATTATTAATTTACTAATACATTTATTTCTTTGCATTCTCATTCAAGAATACAGATAAGTACTTATTAAACAAGAAACTATTTTAAAAATTCACCAGTGGATTACACAGCCTACAAAAAGTAGCATTCATCTGGTTTGAAGAAATATGCATATGTAACTAATATTAAGCTGTAACCCACAAAATAAAAAAAGTAAAATAAATCAACTCCAGGTATCATTTCAACATTTGTTACTTGACTTCAACCTGCAAAAACTGAATTACAAAGCTATGTATTCTAAATATCGCAGTAATTCATGTTACTTGATAATAATTTTCAAGTTTTTATATATAAATAAACAGCAATGTCTAACTTCAACTGTTGCTTTGCAAATACATCTGAAACTATCTATGAGCTGGGAAGTCGAAACATCTTTACATTAACTTCTGATGAACTTAGTAATATATTCACACACACATATATAAATGAAACAATACAAAAATATTTTTAAAACTCTTTACTATTGTTAATTTCAAATGAATATATAAAAACACACATACATAAAAGCGTCACCAGTTTTGTGGACCTTCAAGAATATTCTTCAGTTTCTAAAATAAGACTCTCTCATTGTCAAGTGAGTCTTGTCAGAGAGAGAATCTTGCTGTTACTGACATCACTGTGTAAACATGCTACTGATAATTCATTCAGCCAATCAAATAAGTTGTAGCATTAACCTAGTTGTATAACTGAACAATAAGAATCAACATTATATAAAAAGTATGTTGTGTTGTCAGGAAGCATGGAAGTTTTTGTTTTTTCCCATAAACAACTGAGGGAATGATTACTTTAATTGCCATAATCATCAAATACAGCTGGTCACACCTAGTGTTGAATTACAGATACCTTTATGTTATTAAAAACTGGCAAACTAATAAACTGAAATGAGACCATAAAGAGCTAAACAAAGGTACAGATAAAACATGTCTGAACAACAACATAGCTTCTATTGTTTAATTTCAAACTCAAGTTACAACTGGCTTTTCATGTACTCGAGAAGAAAGTATACACTAATTAGCTGTTAATAAAATGTACTTCAGACAGTGTTTATAAGCATTTAATGGGATTAATGGAATTAATAAAATTACATCATTTGTCTTCTATAAAAACAGCAATGAATTTAAAAATTCAAATGAATACAGAGTTGTTACACTGTTCATTTTAAAAAATTCTTTACCTCTTGATTATTTGCTTGTTTAGAGTTTGACTATTAGATTTGTGGTTCAAATATCTGTGCCTATAAATTACAAATGGCCAGAGTGAGCACTGATATCATTACAGTATTTACAATTACCTCAAAACTGTCAAAGTCTATAAGTTCAGTACACTGAGGGCACTTAATCTTGAAACCTTGAATCTCACGGTTTGTCAAATTGTCAGTAACAATCTCTTCTTCCATTATTGGGGTATTACCTTCTGGACTCGTCTTTTTTTAACTTTCCTGTAAAACCATATCTTTATGAATTAAACACATTTAAACGTAAATTCTTTAACAATCAAACAGTGTGATGAGCTTTGATAAACATATAACAATTTAACACCAGTGTTTAACATAAATGTTCTTAATTAACAATTAAAAATATGATTATTTGTTTTTTATTTACAAACTTTTGTGTTCAGAAATAAAAGGCAAGTCAATGCCCATTTGATTAAAATTCTCTGTAGACTGCACCACATGTGCAGATGTATTTTGCATATTTCAGAAACTTTCAATGGTATTAGTGCTAAAAGTACACACTACATCCTTGACAACAAGAATCTCTTATTTCATTTCCAAGGCCATAAACATTTACTAATTTGTAATGTAATCTACAACACAAGTTCTGTGTAATGTAGGTTATAAGCAGTAGTTAGTACTGGTGTACTGAAGATCATGTTTTTTTTTTACCTACATGTTGTACTAAAATAGATAGATTACATAATTCTAGGTTATTAGCAAGATGCATAGAAAAGCTAATAAGCATCTGAACATACAAAAACAAAAAAGACAACAACTGGATATATAAAAAGGAAATGGAAAATGTTCTAATTGGAGCATATAATTAAACCTAAGGGAAGGTTGGCAGAAATTCTGATGGGGAAAAATGATAAAATAAAAGGGAGAAGAGTGGGAGGCAGGTAGAGACTCACTTGCCTTGATGACACTTGTATATGAGAAACTTGAATTAGGAAAGATAGCGCAGGCAGTGAGAAATACAGAACAACAAAAACCACAATTGTTGACCTTCTGAACAGGGCAGAACACCATGACTGACTCATTGATTGACAGGATAGTGAGAATTGGATATTTTCAGAAGTCTCTCACCAAAATCAAGAGACTTAGCAGCTGTGCATCCTTCATTTTGGATTTTAAGAACTGTATCATATCTATGTATCACACCTCTATCTGCATCATTCTCGACTTTTACATTGATTTTTCTCAAAGCAATGATAGCATTCTGCTTTTTGCACAAATTAAGTCTATTCTTGAGTTGGTCAAAGAGGTCTTCTAACTTGTCTCTTTTTGTAGAAAACAAGTTTAGAGTGAATTCTGAAGGAGATTATTACTTAACGTACCATGTTGTAGCCAGTGATTGTTTTTGTTATAGTGACTACTACCCTGTCAAAGCCAATTAAAGTTTGTTAAATGTTCTTGAACAAATTGTGAAACTCTTATCTGCTGTGGAGAATGTAGTAACACCCCTCCAGCAGCTTTTGGATATACCTATACTGTATACCCCATATCTGAAGAAGAAAGGTCCACTTTTCGAAATTGCTCGAGATATAGGGTTTTTATTCATTTCTATCAAGACTTCTTGAACCTACATATTTTTCTAACATCATGAATGACCATATCTTGTTAGTCTTATCTGGTTGAAACCACAGCACTTACATTGCCAGAGCCACACTTCAAGTTTTCCACTTTCCACAGACAGCACTTTCTTGAGGTTAGCCATTTAGATTGTTTGTTGGTTACAATGTAAACTTTTGTAATATTCTTCACATGGTATTATTGAAAATAACTGAATACTGAAGGAATTAATCCATTGAAACATAATCTGATAACTGCTGCACTTTATAACTCTATACAAACGTCTTTTTATCTCAGTCAGTCACCAGCGGTAATTTGGCCACAGTTTCTATTGATAGGAAACATATTCCCTTTCATTTGTCACTGTTGATAAATGTCTTTGAACAGCTGGTTAAAGCAAGTGGGTTTGAAAATTATCCTATTCTAGACATATACACAGTATCATAACCCTCTTCCCCAATGTTTCACATATCCTATTCTAGACACATACACAGTATCATAACCCTCTTCCCCAATGTTTCACATATCCTATTCTAGACATATACACAGTATCATAACCCTCTTCCCCACTGTTTCACATATCCTATTCTAGACATATACACAGTATCATAACCCTCTTCCCCAATGTTTCACATATCCTATTCTAGACATATACACAGTATCATAACCCTCTTCCCCACTGTTTCACAAATAACGTTTAAGGTGACTAAATTTCTGCATTATAATAAGGATCAAGGAATTACATGATCAGTTTTTTCGTATATACAAATAAATAGTGTTACAAGTGTTTCTTTGTATGGGAGTAGTCATAATAAAGTGTTGAACCATTTCAAAGACAAGAACCTAGAATAACCAATGAGAAACAATACAATTTAAAAAAAAAATCTTAAAAATTTTAATACGGGAGAAAAGTATTCAAAAACTTTGTTTCTTTCTTTAAAAAGTTTTGTAATTGCGATGTCTCATCACAAAATATCTTTTGATTTTAATTTTTTACCTGTTCTTAACCAATATAAATTATTTATCATAAGCATAAAAACTAGGGGTATTTTAATTTGAGTTTTCTGTCGATCACATTAACACCATTACTGCTTAAACACGTAAGTACTGACTGACATTTCTTTACATCAGAAAACTTGTAATCAATACAGATATACAATACAAGTACCTTAAGAGTTTCAACACCATTGACATTTTGCCTTAAATTATATTAATTATGGATTTGGTGAGAAGTTCCTTTTTGTTTAAGAGATACAACAGTTTTGTGGAAAAGGAGAAGAACAGTTTAAAGGTTATCGATAAAACCCTATTGCCTTTAGCTGTGGTGAAAAGAGCTACTAAAGATCCAGGTTCGAATAACAAAAATTTTGAACTTAAGAGCAAGATGGTTACTGCCACCTTGAACACGACTTCATCTGAAGTCATGAATTTCATTTTGGTCCCCTCTTCTACAAAGTATGTGAAGATGTTAGGAAGATGCTGAGACAAGACAATACAATGGCACCTCAAATTCAAATGTAATATTCAGCAGACACAAACTGCTGGATCCTATGAACTAGAGGAGACCTGCAAAACATTTGAATGCCTTTACTTGAACACATGGTTTAGATATAAATAGTTACTTGCATCATTTGGGTCACATGTGAACATTTTCTAAAAGTAATATTAAAAATTATATATAGGAAAACTTTCAGTAATACACACAAATGTTTTATTACCAGTTACATCATAGTTTCTTTCAATCACAAACTTAAATTAAAATATGGGGCAAATTAACATAACTGACAGGCAACTTCCAGCTGCTTGTCATTAATTTCAAAGCTTGTACACACACATCTGGTATAAGATTTCTTTGCTAAAAAGAAGTACTCTAAAGTTTGAAATCCCTTTTTTCTAAAACATTGAGTATATAGAACTATTTTGATTCGTGTTGTGTTAAACTTAGCAGTGGAATAATAAGGTTGAAGTAATAATATAGTTAAACATATAGTTAAACCAAAATCCACAGTTATTCATCATCAGAATTACTTCTCTGATAATTATAGACTTTTATAATGGTTTGCTTGATGATATGTAAGGTCTTTAGTTTAAATTTGTTAAATGCTGATTAGGCTTAGTAACCATGGATACATCATAACTGCTAGCCTTCCTATAACTTTATTTCTACATTATTCAAAATTTATGCAATATTTCCACACTTTAGATTTCTGTAAGAGTTCAGTCTTGACCACTTTAAACCCGAACCTTGAGATTGCAACATAGCATACCAAACCTTGCATTAATGCTTTGTTCTTAAGGTATTGTTAGACTGTAGGTTAGTGGAAGATAACCTTCACATTTTGCTAACCTATCTTTCCCATGAGAATACAGACTGGTCATTTTACAATCTTATGTTTTATTAGTTAAAGTTAGAGAAGCATCATTTCTTTGTTGTCTGACTGATCATGTGTGTGTATTTGAATCATTAGAATCGGTCCTTTCCTGGTCTTCGGGCCATTCGTCTTCATATAGTAAAGCCCAGTTTATCTACATTTAGGTTAACCAATACAAAATAATAAGTCAAATAAACAGTCTTGTATCACATTCAATTGTGTTAGTGTGTACAACTGTTTTGTTTTAACATCTTCAAATTCATTTCCAACACTGTAATGAACTAGTTGTCATTCTTCAAACATTAGCAACTCACTGCCAGCTAGATCTTAACATTGCAATAGTGACATAAGAATACCACGTAGAAAAATGAATGTAAAAAGTAACAGTTAATTTGGGTGGCTTGTTTTGCTGGGCAAACAAATATCTTGATGAGCTTGGCACTCCTAAATGAGATCAACATATTAAAGTCATTCTACTCAACTAACAAAAGAGTTAAATAAACAAAACTATGTTAAATTGCCTAAAAATTCATTGACTACAAAAGCTACAGAAAAAGTACTTTAATTTCACCAGAACCAATATAACTTACACTACTTACAGAACATATCACCATAGAATGTTTGGATTGGATCTCTTGCATACAAAAGGCATATCAGGCATTAAAACTTCTGTTTAAGAGCAGGTACAAATTCAAAGCTGTAGCCTCGTGCGTGTACTAATCTCTGGAACAATCCTGTAACGAATTAACAAACTTAATATGTATTTATTACTACAGATATCTTTAAATTAACTTCATTCTAAATTACAAAACATTTCATTGACTACTTGCTAAACTGACATAATTATGCCCAATTAAAATGTTATATCACTTTTTATGTGACAATTATACAGTATACACATCAAGTGTATTCCATACTCAAAATTATTTTGTATTTCTGATAAACCAACTGTTACAGAACAGTTTTAAGAGAACTAATATAGTGGAGTTCTATAAACTGGCCACCTATGAGATAATTACATGTAGTTGGTTTGGAGAAATTGCCAAAAGTTAAAAATTTGTTAATACAATGTTATTTCAAATAGCAGTGACGAGCAGTCACATTTTTATTTTCTGCAAGCAACTTTGACCCTGGTTCAGTAAAAAAAAAACAAAAAAACTTAAAAAGAATTATTTATCATTGAAAATGGTTTATAAATTTCTTTTTATGAAATAATGACATAAGTTTGATCACTGGTCAATTCAACATCTTTTCCACATAACATATTCACACATACATTCAACAAATGTGTTAACTACAAAAGATGTTACTGTGGTATAAATGGTATGTGGGGGGGGGGGGCGTCTAATTTGGATTCTTTCTATAATCTAAAGTAATAAAATCTGCACATTAATGTTGCTACAACACATGGATTGTTAGCCAGCCCCCAATCCAAATTAGGAAAAATAATAGTTACATTACTGGAAAAGTTAAATTATGTAGAGATATAGAATACAATAATGACTTATCAGTACACTGATCATCTGATAACACAAACAAATTAATAAAATAATATACATGTATGTTCATGTAGTTGAATAAATAAATTATAACAGGTAGTTAATTCACAAAGCTAACATTTAAGAGATAACTTTCCAAACAATTTATTCAGTTGGTAAGAAATTAAATTACAAAGTTCATAACTTGGAATGCCCAGTTTGAGAAAAGTGTAATATTTAAAAATTAAAGGGTTTGATTCATACTTGAATAATAAATTAATATGTACAATTTTATTTTATTAAGTATTTGGTTTAAGAAGAGACTAAACCAGTTTTAGGAGGTACCAATGTATCAATAACTTTTGCTAGATTCATATACCTAGTAATAGCAGCATACACAATTGTGTACTGATATAAGTAAACATCGCAACTGGTAGAAAATATGTATCACAATAACACAAATCTAAAATTAAAATCACACAGCAATTTACAGTTGTACCTCTCACGTTTTCATTTACCAAGAGCTGAAAAACATGTTCTGTTAGTGTTAGATTTAAGTTTCATAATACCATATATCAATAATCAAAACCCCATTAATTTATGTGCTATTTTTAAACTCTGTGCTCACCTTCATGAAAGTAACCCAAAACTAAATACTCTGCTGAAAATTAATTTTACAGAACTACAAAATAATCCTGGTCACACTAACGCAAACATTGATATCCTGGACGCAAAATAAATCAATCATCGTAGAACAGAAAAAAACAAAAAGAAACTCATTTTGCGTTCACTAGACACAGAAAAAGTGGAAATAGACGCAATAAGATTCATCCATTCCAGACCAGAAAGGTGTCACCGACATCCTTTAGTTTGTTTTCCTTCTGGCACTGGGAATAGTGAACCACATTGAATAAAACTTATCAGAACTCAATTTTCCAGTAGTCTAGTTAATCACACTCACATGGAAATCGTAGCCGTGTTTCATAACGTGGTGAATCACTTAGGCCTAGGTCAAAAATTTAAGTTTCTATTGTATAATTAAAAGTGCAACGATACTAAAGCAATCTAAACATATTTATCTTTATTAATATTAGGTATTTTAGATACTGAATTAATACATATAATGATTTACAACTTTATTTATATTGTTGATGACAGTAATACTAATAGGACTGAGTTTCTACTACGGATACGCCTGTCCAAGTTAATTCAAAACACAATAACGACCTCATTTCTTCAGTTGTTGACAAACGCAAACCCCTATCTGTCCTCTGCCAGTCACGGTTTCAAAATACGATTTCTAACGTCTTTAAACACACAAACTTAAGGTTTAACTGAACCTTTCCAGCCCTATACTTGAGCAAAGTATTTCCAACATCGCTTTGCTTTTATTAAACATAGATATCTGAAAGTTTTAAGAGTGACTCTTATAAGTATAAACTACAAAAAAGGCAAGAAATAATTATTCTCTGATTTTTAATTTTATTGTAATAGGTCCTTAAATGCGAATAATAAAAAAACGTAATTCCAATTTTTCTAAATAGTGAACTGATTGTTAACTTTGTAATATTTTGCTATGTAATTCTGTTGGGTACTTTTATAATTTAATCGGTAAAATATTTGTTGACACTGTCTAAACAATTTGTAATAAAAAATAGGAAACTTAAACATCACTATTAAAAAACGAAAAAATATGTTTTTATAATAATTCGGTCAATTTGAAAAATATTTTTTTACAATTAAATTGGTATTTTTTGAACATGTTATTTTTATCAAAAATGTGAATTACATAATTTTATTGTTTTAAAGTACTGGTGTTTTCAAAAAGAGGGCCCTAGTTTACATGTGTGATTAGTAGACAGAACCAGTCGAGGGTTCCCTCTCGTAAGTGAAATTTAACATTATTTCCAATTCACAACTTTACGTGTTCTTGAATACATTGTACTGTCTTTTGAAATGTGTTTATTTTATATGTATCTGTGAAAATGTTAAAATTTATATCGTAAATCTAAACATAATGAATTTGAACTATACGATCTTATCTATTTTCACAAATAAAATCTTGGATTTCCATAAATATTATCCTAATACAAGTTCGATAATAGCGACTACTAGTGTAACAATTTCATTCAAAAAACAAAGAAAAAAATTACAACTGCGTTACATCAGTACTAATGAGATTTTTAATGAAAATGAGTTCCTAGAACGACTGTTTTTGAATTTCGCGCAAAGCTACACGAGGGATATCTGCGTAGCCATCCCTAATTTAGCAGTGTAAGACTAGAGGGAAGGCA
>NW_013668928.1:8329-16183 GCF_000517525.1 Limulus polyphemus | reverse complement strand
TGTGACAGGGATTCGAACTCGCGACCCTCAGATTGCGACTCGAGTCCCTTAACCACCTGGCTATGCTCCTAGAACGAGAATAAATTCCAAAAAAGTTCTTTGTTGCAGCTCCCGGGAGTTCACCAGTAAGTCTTAGTAGTTATCACGCTAAAAATCGGATTTAGATACCCGCGTTTAGCAAAGTACAGATAGCCCATTGAGCATCTTTATTATCAACTAGACCACCATGACTTGTAGTGACGTATCGAAAATCGAACTGGTGTATTTAAGTATTTGCGAGTGTAAAACACTTAAATACACCTGATATTGTACACATTCTTATGCCAGTAAATTTAGTACTTTTTAATAGTATATTCAGACCCTGAGCCACTGGAGGTGGGGGGCAATAACAGCAGTAAGGAAATTTTGGTTTTAACAACTCTTATTGTAAAAGTTCCTATTATTGAATTTTTGCGTGGTAGGCAGAGCACAGACAGCTCATTGTGTAGCTCTGTGCTTTGTAATCAATTCAATATTGTATTTTTGAATTAATTAGTACATTTCTAACAAAACAGCATCCAAGGTAGTTTCGGCTTAAAGAAACTCATATAATTTGATTTAGTTTTTATATAATTTTTTATGTTGTGAACTATCCAAAATATCGTTGTGACACACTCTTTTGGGGAAGAAATTTCCTTTCGCTTTAGAATTTTATATTTTTAAATGTTGATCAAAACGTTTCATAATTGCAATCAAAACTCCCGAGGAAGCCACTTAACGACAGAGCACAGCGAAAGATTTATGATTGTTTCAAATGGAGGGTTCGAATTTAAAAATTTGTAGTAGCTTCATTTGAAACACACAGTCACAGATTCTTTAAATGCCTAATAACAATGAAGATATTTTACGTTATGTTAATGTTAAACTGTGTAGCTTTAGCTTTTCATTTATTTATGAGTGGTTTACTCTTATCTCAGATTTCTATGCTATATCATTTACAGTTTCTCACTTTCATTAATAACACTGATAATGGAATAACCAGTATATTGGTTAAGTTTGCAGATGATATATGCTTCTCGAGTATTTCAAGTTATACCAATTATTGTTGAAGTTCATTATAACCCATCATTAGAGCAGATTAGCTGCTCCTCCGATTGCATTTCCTCATATGACTCTTCAGAAATAGTATGTGCAACCAATCTTTCTCCTTATCAGACGAGACTAGATTGTGCAACACAGAGCTCTCAGCATCAGATTCAACCTGCTCATTCACCTCTGATTCCTGGAATAACCAATTGTATAGAGTTTTGTCAGTGATGTGGAGTCTAAGCTTGTCGACATTTTCAGGGCATCTAAGTTTGCCACGTGACCACTGTAACTCATAATTTATTTCATTGCACTGTTAACAAGATAAATACATACCAGTCAAGCCAAAACCAATTTGTTTCCGTACTGCACACTGCAGGCATATACCATAACAAAACATGAACCTTCATTCCATTACCTTTTGTTGTAACATTTCTTTTGACATACAGTCACTTTTCCCATTATTTTGTAATGCAAATTCATGTATATATTTCTATGTACACTGAGGTACTTCTGCATTGGGTGGCGGACCATACAACAGATCCAAAGGGAGATGTACTTCTAATACAAATACAGATAAGAGCAACCAGTTGGCTGTTAGCTAGTTGTATGTTATGCCATCATGGCATATGTTAGATACTCATCCCAATCAGTTTGGTCAGTGTAAAGAAAACTAGTAAGCACATGCTTTCACCCAAATCATCATACTGAGGATGATATGGTAATGCATAAGTTTTTACAACACCAAACACTCGAAACAACTCTGCAAACAGCCTGCTGTTGAAGTTAACTCATTGATCTGTGTGGATTTCTCCAGGTGTGCCAAAGTCCATTCACTGTTCAGTCACAACATCTGTGATTGGTCGTGCTAATATGCCAGCCAGTTGATAAGCTTTAACCCTCTTGGTGAAGTAACTGATCGTGGCCAGCACATACCAATTAACCTTTTCAGTTTTGGGTAGAGGACCAGTTATATCTATGGTGATTCTTTCCAGAAGGAAAACAACCACTCTCTCTCTCTCTCTCTCTGAGTTTTCCTAGCATAGTCACTGTTCTGTAGGCAATGCACTGAGCAGTGTCTACACCATTGTTCATCATCTTTACATAAATGCAGCCAGAAAAAACATCTACACATGTTCACGATAGTGCAGGACTGTCCCTGGTTTCCCAAGGCTTGCATTACATAAAGTCTTAAGAATTTGCTGTTTAAGAGCTCTGGAGACCACTAGCTGCATCACAACATGGCTTCCACATCACGGAACTTCATAAAGCTGCTTCAACATTCCATCCTGTACTCATAGGTGGCTAAAGATGTCCCAGGTTTTTCACACATCAGTACTATGTTAGCATTGAGGTGTGCTACCTTGCTGCATGGTAAGTATTGGCCAAGCTAGGTGTGGATCCTTTAGTTGCTTTTCCCAAAGTTCCTGAGTGATCATCTGCGGTGTCCATCCAAATGAAGAATTATCATTTCTGCTGCAATGACTTAATATTGCATAGTGTCCAAGCTTTGAACATTTAATGAACTGACATGATCTTACAGGTTTCTGAGATAAGCTGTCAAATATTTTATTTTGCTGACTTGGGTAGTCTGAATAATTACTTTTCCAGCATCGTTACCCAATGTGTGAACTACCCATTGTACAAATAGTGGTGGTAATATTTAACAAATAAAACAAATACAGGTGTGTGTGTGTGTATATATATATATATATGATTACTCCTCCATTCCATCCTATGTGGCCCGGCGGTTAGGGCGCTTGACTCGCCATCTGAGGATCGCGAGTTCGAATCCCCATCCCACCAAACATGCTCATCCTTTCAGTGGTGGGGGGCGTTATAATGTGACGGTCAACCCCACAATTCGTTGGTAAAAGAGTAGCCCAAAAGTTGGGGGTGGGTGGTGATGACTAGCTGCCTTCCCTCTAGTATTACATTGCTAAATTAGAGCACTGCTAGCGCAGATAGCCCTCGTGTAGCTTTGCGCCAAATTCAACACAAACAAACAAGTCATCCTATATATGTGACAAAATTGTTCCAATTCTATCACTAGCATCTGTTTTAAGAATGAATGGACATCTTTGACAAAGATAAGTCAACACTGGTGCTTTGAGTAAAGCCTGGTTCGAGGATTGGACGTGTCTTCACATTCCGATATCCATACAAAGTCCATGTCAAACTTAGTCATTGTAAATAGTGACGTACCTATTTTAGAGAAATTGACTATAAAACCGTCAACAATACGACGTGAAACTTATAAAGCAGTGTATCTCTTGTTTATCATAAGGTAGAAGCCGATCCTGAACCACTGCAATCTTTGTAGGATCAGAGGACACTTATTTTTATCGAATATCTGACCAAGAAACTGCACTTTCATGTATACATGGCCATGCAATTTTCTGGTATAAATTTCAAGTTTGCATGTTTGATGTTCTGGAATACCATTATCAGGTTCTCAGCTGTGGTTTGAAACATATGACCAAAGAAGAGCATGAAACCCACATAGATAAAATATATCTCCCATTGTAGGCCTATAACAAAAGATTTTGACTTGCGACAAGAAAGGTAAAGGCTCTTAGCTCGTACAAACACACACAAAAAAGTAATTAAATTAACCTTAATGCGAAATCGATAACAAAATGATAAATGCCTGATTAACTACATGAAATGATAATTTATTGATATACCATAAACCATCATATTTATTACACCGATGGAATATGAACATTTTTTCCTCTAAGAAAAAATTTTTACAAAACAGCAAATACTGTCAATATATTATGAAATGTTCAATTGCACGTGGAGAACAATCTAAGCAAAAGAGGTCTGTAGTTATTTTGGTATCTGTATAAACCTAATTAGTATCAGTAATATCTTGTACATTCTTTCTGTTGCATCTCAGTGGCACAGCGGTATGTCTGCAGACTTACAACGCTAAAAACCGGGTTTCAAACCCGTGGTGGGCAGAACACAGATAGTCCATTGTGTAGCTTTGTATTTAATTACAAACAAATAATCTGTCATGTTAAATTTTAGTTTTCTAAATTCAATAAACATAATACCTTAAAGTTAGTTTATTATGGTTGATTTCTTTTTCATCTTAATGTCTTCCTGTTTTATCTTCATCGATTTTCTCATTGTTAATACCGAGCTGTTCTTTTCTTGCTTAATGGTTGTGTTTGTAACTTAACTTGTTTTCTAATTTATTTTACATTTATGGTATTTACAAATTGTATTATGTACACATTTCCATTCTAACTCCACGATTTCTGCTACCACAAAGTTTAAAAAGTTTATTTCTGAAAAGATTACGTTAATTACATATTTTGAATGAAAAAATAACATTTCAAACTTTTCTGCTATTTATTTTACCAGCGATAGATATATTTCATCTTTCAATATATTCATTAATCAAGATAGTCAACAGCTGCATGGCCAACAGTTTGCACTCAGCCTTTACATAGGTAGGATAAGCGAGTTGTTTCTCATAAGAGGTTGTAAAACTTTAATAATGAAAATGTAACCTAATGCCATGAAACAACTTTAACCCAATGTATACGTGGTCTGGAAAAGGAATGTCGACTATAATTCCAAATTTACTAAGATTATATACACGAGATGTGACAAGCTTATAATGAAACCTACAAGTCTGTTGTACATAAAAAATTAAATGTTAGAAAAGTATTTATACTCAAGATATGTCTGTAAATTGCTGACTTCAGTTTGACCTAGACTCTAACAAGTCAGACTGCAAGGTTGTCTCATATGAAAAGTAAACATACTTCTGTCCATCATACAGTTTGCATTCTAGAAATTATTGAACGTGTACTTAGTTTTGCAGTATCCCTTTATATTGTATCTGGTACATACTGTCCTCTACCATGAGCTGGTTTTAAATCATCAACGATGGTAGCTTGGACATCAAATACATGTTACCATGTTGAATAACACTCTTTAAAAGGTCGTGGCATGCACACTTTGATCCCCACCCGTTCATACAGAATTAAATGTATTTAGACAATGTACTTATATTGGTAATGACAAGGTACAAAAGCCTTTAGTTAGTTGATTGGTATTCACAGGTAAAACTGAAACCAAGAGCTAAATATTAGATTTGCAAATTACGTTCAGAATTTTGTGCATAGTATAAATGAGCCCAATTCGACCAAAAGGAAAAAAACAACAACACTGGCACATTTCCTTCATCTTGAAAGAAAGAACATGCTTATATATGTATACGAAACATATTTCTTTTCTTTCTCACAACAGGTAAAATTGCTCTCCCTGATTGGAATAATGATTTGGGCACAAGTCATAACATTATTCATACACCTAAATTGTTTTAGGTTACTTTACTGGTGATTGAAACGGACTTAAAATGCTTGATCGATACGCAAAAGACAACAGCACATGATAGTTAAAAATATATTTAACTGGCTAGCTTCTCTA
This sequence comes from Limulus polyphemus, assembly GCF_000517525.1. NCBI lineage: Eukaryota > Metazoa > Arthropoda > Merostomata > Xiphosura > Limulidae > Limulus > Limulus polyphemus. The sequence goes on along the minus strand of NW_013668928.1, from coordinate 10,669 downwards.
TATATTTGTAGTATAGTTGAGTAAAACTAGAGCCAATAAGTATTAAATCCACAATTTCAAATTAAATGTTGTTCAAAAGAAATAAAACTAAAGACGAAAGAGAAAGTCCTAAGAAATGCAGAAGATTGTGTATGGCTGTCTTGGATCACTAGCATTCAGGGAAGACCTTGCCATGAACCTTGTTAAACTTGTGTTGAAATTTTGTGTCACGTACTGAAGGAGCTGTCAGTTTTAAACTACCAGTTGCCAGCACCTTGTGTTGTTTCTTTAACGGTTATGGTTCAGTTACTTTTGGAATGTAACTCAGACCACTATCCACTTCACTGCTTTGATCTAGTAATTCTGCCTCCTTCCTTGACACCATCTTCCACACCGATTAGGATGGTGGTAAATGCATTGATTAGTGGTCTACCCGTTGTCTTGGAGCAACTGATCTTACTACCTTCTCTCTGTGAGTGATGGATTTCATCTTCTTGCAAAACTTTTTATTTAACTTAGGGAATTTTTTTGGGGGGTCTTGGAAAATAGTTGATAGTCCTAGAGAAAGATCATCTTTTCCTAGTGCGAACCTTTAAATGTCACATCCTTCTAGAAGCACTGACAAACTTTACATGGAATTTTACCTCTAAAAAATAACATTGCTCAGTTATAACAAATATCACACTATAAATGTGTTACCTTAAGTTGCTGGCTGGAGTCTTGGCAACATCTCAGAACCCAGAAGGTTCTCATAAACCTACACAACTTCACGTTGATCCAACAATGTTTTTGTGGTCTTGGATAGTCTGTGTAAGCCTTTAAACATTCCTTCCACAAGAAGAAAATTGTCCTCCATTCGGCTTTTCACTGATCAAACAGGATCAGAAATAGAGATAACTAGTAATAGAAGAATCTGGCTTTTTATGGCAAGTCAAATCAGCCTCTGATAAGTCAGAAGGTTACTTAGCAATCTAGGGTTAACTTTCATAGCAATTGGGCCATGGTCCACGATATTATTTATTAACACTACATAAAACGCAGTACACAGTGTGTTATTCTCTTATTGTGAGTTAGGCTAATCACATCTCGATTTACAAACCAAAGTCTTTACTTGAATGAAAAATTGTGCCTTTAAATATTGTAAGTTTGTGAACATAATTATTAAATATACACAAACCCGTCCTTATGTGATGTAAGATGCATATGTACTAATATACACACATATATCTTACTCAATGTTGTGTATTAATCGATATTTACTTGAAATACATGGTATAACCGTTCAGTAGCGACTCCTATAGATATGACAACAAATAGTAGCATTTCTTACTCTTACCGTGCGCTGTACTGCTTGCATGTACGGCTTGAGGACGTTACCTGTCCGGTTTGTTCCTTGGTGAGACAACAGGAGTCTATGGATTTCCAACGCTAAAATTCGGGGGTTGATTCCACGTGGTGGACACAACAGATAGCGCAATGTGGCTTTGCTCTAACAAAACTATTCAGTCAACGCAACACCAGTACAAACTATAGCTCAAAAATAAAAACTAATTGGACAGAATTCAGCAGAAATTACCATCCCTGTCATAATTCACTATTAAGGTTACATTTCGTATTTTGAACTATAAACTATAAGCATACATAGAAAGACCAACATAGTAAAAGTGTACCAGAGATGACAACATCTTTCTTTGCCAACATATCCAGGGTTCAGAAAATCCACAACATCAGATAAACATAAACAATTACTTTCACAAAAATGTAGTAAATTCATACATTCTCAGACATGCCGCTGTGCCATTGAGGGGGCATAACATAATGAACGACATCAAGCACGTCCACACACTCATTCATCCACACACACACACAAAAAAAAAAACGTAACTGTGCTTATTACTGTATTCACATATCTGATATTGATTGATATTTTTAATGCTCCCTCAGAACAGCATTTTTTAGTTGTCGAGTGTACATTTGCATATTAGATTCCAACAGTTTTAACAATTTTTAATTTTTTAATATTTTATATATTTTTTGTCATTTTATAGACTTATTCAAAGAAACTTACAAAGAAAATGTTAAAATAATGGTCAGTATGAAAACGGAGCCATTATCATTTCGGCCAAAAAAAAAGGGATATTACAGTCACTGATCCTTTCAAAACGGATGCTATGTGTTAGTGCAACATTCTCTTGGGCAAAATAGACAATATTTACTATAGAGAACAAAGAAATGGCCCGGCATGGCCAGGTGGATAAGGCGCTCGACTCACAATCTGAGGGTCGCGGGTTCGAATCCGCATCCCACCAAACATGCTCGCCCTTTCCGCCCTGGGTGCTTTAGATTGTAATGGTCAATCCT
>NW_013668928.1:7035-8268 GCF_000517525.1 Limulus polyphemus | reverse complement strand
GTGGGTGGTGATGACTAGCTGCCTTCCCTCTAGTCTTACACTGCTAAATTAGGGACGGCTAGCGCAGATAGCCCTCGTGTAGCTTTGCGCGAAATTCCAAAACAAAGAAACAAAGCTACTAAAATAAGGCAACCTCAAAGACTTGTGAAGTAGCGAATTCTATTTTTATTTCATCATGTTTTTGTTTACCATTCATTTATTATTCTTTCTATCGTTTAGTTTTGCTATGAAATGTTTGTTACATTTAAAGCGATAACTCACTTTTTAGCTGACCATGTATTTAAATACGTTTGTATGTATTATGACACTGACACCAGTTTCCCCTAGCAGTGATGTACGAATATAATTAATGTTGCAAAACAGTATGTAAATTTATGGTCACACGAAATGTAATTCGTGATCTAACAATCGAATAAAAACCCTGTTATCAACTTAAACAAGTTACTTCACGAAATATAGCTTAAAAGTGTTATTGCTTGATGCTGTTAATGAGTTTGTAGTTGTGTAAATACGAAATATTCTTATTTTGGAATTAGTTTTTCCTCATATAGTTCTTTTTCCCGATTCCTCTGTTTATTAAAATAATTAATAACCCTGATATTCAAGTTATATTGTTCTCTAATGTTAGTAGCAAGTCCCAGCTAGGCACATACTTTTAACTGTGTTTTATGTTCTAATTGTTTGAAAGTTTAACTTTTTACTTCAGTGGTTGGTATAGGTCAATACATTTGTTTTTGCGTTTCCAAACCTAGTTGTGGCGGATGTTTGGTTGCGTTTTAGTCAGTTACAGACTTTCTGAATCACATGTTCATGATAAAATTTACACAAACTAAACAAATGATTTTTTAAAATTCCTATATAACTAAAAAGCAAGTGGAAAACACACGTTAGTTGAGGCTTGACCTCAAGCCAACAATTAAAATAACTTTAAAACCAAGTAACCTTTAAACTCTCGTCTTGACCAAGGAAAACATTAATTTTCCTTTGTTCTTAAGAGCATACACACGCAACAAGGAAGATACAACCTTTTAACAGTGATAAAAATTGATTAAAAATAACTAGAGTATAAAAATCTTTTTAACGTTATTTGAAAATGCAAGATAATACGTAAAGTAAGAACATTTTAACTAAAAGTTACAATGGAGGATATATATATATATATATATATACTGTTGCGTCAGGGGGTCACCTGACTATTGTCACGCCGCCTATTTTCTAGAACTATCCTGTACC
>NW_013668928.1:0-6035 GCF_000517525.1 Limulus polyphemus | reverse complement strand
CACCTGCGATAAGAATATTTTGAGTACACTTGTCCTCTTTAACTTGGATTATAAAACTCAGATATATCTTAATAAACATTCTATTTATAATCATTCAAAATGTGTATACATTTTTTTGGGACACCCTGTATATATATACATAAAGAATTCTAGGGGTTAATTTCCAATTTTAAAAAGCAGAAGGGAAGTATTAAGTCTGAATGATTAATTTATGGTTACTTAATGAGTAAATATACAAGAAATAAAATATTTGTGTGCAATCCCTTATTTCTTGTAAAAGTGAAAAGTATGTTACTTAATTTACTCAAAGCATATGGCTCAACTTAATTGTAGCTCTCTTAATCTAATTGTCTACAGTACAGTGATATTTAGTGCAATCTAATAACTCAGGAAACATATTTCCTAAGGCCATGCACCTGGGATTTATGGTGGGATATATCGTGACAACATAATCAATGTTAACTGATGTGGCTAATACGCTAATGAATTTTAATATGAGCAAGCTAATTCAATCTTTCTTCATTCGTTCTGTTACGAAGGCAAGTTTTCAGCAAGTTAAATATTGTGAAATATTTTTCTTGAGTAATCCAAGTTCGTTTTCCCCCTATATAAATGTTGTAAACAATTTTATGAGTAATTATTCTGTTCTGTGCTGAAAATTGCTAAATGTTTGTGTATGGTAGACACCATTGAAGTTCAAACTAAAATGAGGAGCAATGTGGGATGGAAGGCTGAAGTAGGCGGGTGGGGCTAATGGGCTAATTATTGGTGCAGGGCTTTAGCATCCCGTTCAGATCTGCTATTGCAGTTAAAAGTTAGCATTCATAATCTGACAAATTGAACTGATTAAAAAAAAAAACATTGTTACTACATTATAAACAAATGCAATACAAGATTACAGGCTCATCCTTCTAAGATGAAACCCCCAATTAATAAAGGTATAATAAAACGAAAGGTCTGTAAAAATTAAGTAATAAAGTATACATATGTATACCCAAACAGGCAAATATAACGAAAAATCTTTAAAAGTGTAAAAAAAAAGGTTTAAGTAGTATATACAGATACACATACAAGAATTAATATTTTAACAATTATCGATATATAACAATTTTTTAAAAATTAATATATCAACATAAAAAAAGCAATGCGCAACCACACACAATCACGAAAAAAATTAAATTAAATAAGAAAAACGACCTAAAGAATATGAAGAAAAATTCTGTCTACTTTAATAGTGGGCAGGCTAACCAAAGTTAATTACTAAACTAAAAATAAATGGAGAAAACAGAATGAAAGCAGCCCTTTAACAAAGACATGCATGTTTAAACACTTTAACAATGACTGAGCTGCCCTCTCTCTCGAGAAAAGGGCAGGTTAATGTAGAGCTCAGATACATATAAGGTAGAAAAAATTCTATCAAGGTGTACATAATTCCTTAAGATATTTACACACAAAAAACAAACAAATCAATTTTCAATTAATACTACATATTAAAGTAGAAAATAAGGAAACTTTCCACTGTTCTTTGCTCATTAACTCGTATGCGAGCAGGTGTATCAAACTTCTCATAGTATTTAGGAGTGGACGAACAATTTCCAGATCTATCTTCTGCAGAGGAGATCCAACAATTCTCTGTTGGAGTTTACCCTTACCACAGTCAGTTTTTCTTTCTGGGTGGCACACACTGTATTGCACTAGTACCAGTGCTGAACATCTCAATTTACTCATGGCCAGAAGAACCACCATTGAATGTTAGTACAAGTATGGTCACACCTTGATGCTCTCCAGTCTTTGTGTTGTGCAAAGCCTAGAGTATTTATTGTAACAGAGCTCTGGAGACCACTTTCTGCAGCACTGTTGGAGCATCGTGCCCTGTGTGTTGATAACAATGTTACAGCACACTTTCTTGCACTTGTAACTCCTTGATCAGGTGCCACAGGATATATGCATTCGTGGTATATTCCTCTATTAGTGCTGATCGGAGCTTGGTCTTGCTGGACAGCAAGGAGTGTCCATGGTAAGTCAGGGTCTTTTAGTTTTCAGTACAGGACTACTGAAGCATTATCTTTGGACATCCACCTGCCAGTGGAGTCTGCTACTTCATGTTTTGTATTCATTATGGTAGAAACAGCCATGTTTTTAACTCCCACGTGGTGTCCAGGGTTAGGACATTCCATGAATGGACACGTTCTCCCTGTTTGACGAGATAGTCCATTCGCATTTCCGTGTTATAAGCCTGGGCAATGAACTATGATAAAGATCATTCTTGCAACATTGTTATTGAATGTGTTATCATCCTCCGTGAATTCTTAAAGTTTACTAACCACTTGAGTAAAGTATTGTCCACAAACTTCCTTCCACATAAATAATGGCGATAGTGTTTTACTAAGACAACCACTGCAGGCAGTTCTTACTCTGTCATACAATACCTGTATTTGGGAGCCATGAGTGTATGACTAACATACACGATTACATGCGCCACCCTGTCTTGGACTGTAATAACGCTGCTCCAGCTTTATTGTCATTGGTGTATAGGAGTAACTTACACTTGGCATGAATAAGTAAGTGCTAGAACATCCACCGAAGCAAGTTTTAGGGATCAGAAAGCCTAATCACATTCCTTTTTCTGTAAAAAGTGAACTTCTACTTTCATGATACCCAAAAACGGTTTCTCCAACAATTGGCCCTCAATTGTCAGTAATATGACGCATAAGAAAGGAATATGCAGACTTCTTATTTCATCATGGTTCAAAGACAATCTTTTGCCTGCAGTTATCCCAGTCCATGAATCTCAAGACCGTAGGAAATGGTAAGGCCAGTCAGGCCATGGCCTGACCACTTTTTCATAGCATGTATAGCCACAACTTATGTATTAAAACTTTCTTCTTTTAATTAGATCAATATTACGGTGTGTGTATGCAATATTTGTAGTTAAAATGACTCAAGATTCAATCTCATAGCATTAAATTTTCAAACATTTTCGGGAGGCATGCCCCCAGACCCTTCTAGAAATGGCAATGGTCTGGCCACTCCAAAATTGCTTCCTATGTGACGAAGAAACTCTCCTTCAATGTGCATGAGTGAACGTCTCCTTGGTTTAAGTTAAGTCTGCTTTTTGTATGCCATAGAAGTGTATCCAAATATCAAAACGTCAGATAGTTAGATCCGCTAATAGCAACAGATTCGACCAGAAAATCTGTAGTACTGTATTTAATAACTTGAATGAGTTTTCTTGTAGTGTGAAATGATGAGAGTGAACAAATATTATGAAATAAAACAAAAAGAAAGCACAGCATGTGTAGTTTTGCAGACCATAAACAATCAATACTTTCACTCGGCTGTGGTTAGTCCCAGAGTTTTCACTCGATAAAGGTCGAGATGAGGCTGTCGACTGAACAAAGAAACTGAGTTGATCTGTAGAATTGAAGGGTTTTTTTTTTGGGGGGGGCGATACTACTAGAGGATTCTCAAGATAGTATTTGGAGATCGTCGTGTTTTGTTTAACAGAGATCAATCCTGAGAGAGTTACATTGGTAGGTTGCAACATAGAGACATTGTCATTTGGCCAACAAAGGACATTACAGTCACTGATCCTTTCAGCCCCGATACCATATCCCATAAGGCAGAATATACATTATTAACTACAGAGAACGAAGAAATGGAGCAACTATAACAAGGTAATGTCTAGACCAAGTGTTTATGCTAAAAGTAAAACTACAGAACATTTCTTTAAATTATTATATCGCTAAAGTTAGTAAAAGAAACATGATAAGTCTGCATATCCTAACATTACACGTCAATGGAATTTTGGAAATACATCATATCCCAACAGGGTGGACAAACATTGTTCTAAAAAAATGTATCTTTTGAATTTTATATTGTATGAAAAAGATGTTCTGGGTGTAGTGTTATAAAAATGTTGAAGATCATTCCCTTTTGCAATTAAAATGTTTTGAATGTTGTGGCTTACAAACTAGTCGAAATAAATCAAAACAACATCTTCTACTGGAAACAAAATTCTTAGATAAAATAAAAAACTAAAAATACAACTTTTTTGTGTATGTAGAAATCCCAATATTCAATTTATTTCATTTATCTAGCTTATAGACTAATGCATATGGGTACGCAACCGATTGTCTAAATCGAATAATTTAATTCCCCACTATCATCGATGTACGAGAGATCGGAGATAGCTGCAATATGGCCACTGAATTATTTGGTTAATGATTATCAATACATTTAACTTACTAGTTGAAATATTAACAAATTTGATGGTATGAAGAAAATGCATTTATGTTTTCGTTTATTCCGTTAAAACAGATTTTGTGTAAATATCCACTGTTTTAAAGGCCAGCAAACATTTTGGTACAGTTTCATAAATACTGTTAATTCTCTGATCGTTTGTTATTTTCCCGTAAAATTCCTTCCGAAAAACTTTAGCGATACAAGTCCTTTCTTAAATAAAACTAGTTTATTCTTTCTCAATACAACTTTGCAATACACTTAATTTCCACAATCAGTTTAACTTAAATACACACTATAATTCACAACGAACTATTCATGCACTTTTCCGCGCTTGACTCAATTGTCCGTCTCTATCTCTGCCTGTCTGCAATTCTATTGCATTGTTGCCGTCACTTCTTGGCGGTCTTATATACAAGAATACCGCATATCTAGTAAACACTCGAGCATTCACGAACCTTCGAGAATATCATGACGTGTTACTAGCGTCACGTGACTTCCGCTGTCGTAACAATACATAATTTCATCGAAACAGACTTAAAAAAACTTTCTTTAAAGAACACAAAAGTAAAAGTGTTATTTTATGCATTCTAACTATCTTACTTAATTATTTCAACAGGGAAAAAATCTTATCTTCATATTTCCGATCTCTCAAATAATATTGTTGCTGTTTCTTGTTAAGGAAAAAGCTACACAATGGCCTATCTGTATTGTGCCCAATCACAAAAACTACAGTGAACATCAGAGAATCCTCAATAGCCGCGGCACTTGAAATTATTTTAGGCAGAATTGTAGTAAATTAATCAATGAGACCTTTTTTCCTCTTTATTAGCTATATTTGTGTGCGCCAGCAATACCAAGCATAGGGCGCACGTTTTCCCGATTCGATTTTATTACTCATCAGGATCTCTACCAGCCTACACTCAAACTGAAATTATTTTAGGCAGGATTAAAGTAATCTGTGAGACCTTTGGCGTGGTCAAATACATCAATCAAATGGGTTTGATTTCCTGAGTCCACAACTGTAATTAGATCTCAAATCGGTAAAGAGATAACGGAGCTATGAGCTAAAAGTTTGTACTTGAAAAAACAAACAAAAACTTGCAGCCATTGTATCAGCTCCTATGCCGCGAATAGATATGTTTCTGCACCAGTATGTTTTTAATTGCGGCATAGCTGCTCATAGAACAGCACTGAGTTTGTTTGTTTTTCAAGCACAAACGTTTAGCTCATAGCGCCATCATCTCTTGATCGACTTGAGATCTAATTACGGTTTTTGTACTCAAGAGATCAAAGTCTTTCGATTGATGTATTTGACCACGTCCAAGGTATCAAAAATTAATTTACTCTTATCCTGTTTAAAATAAATTTAATTTGAGGGTAGGCTAGTAGAGATCCTGATGAGTAATAAAATTGAATCGGGTATACACGCGCCCCACGCTTGGTATTGCTGGCGCACAAAAATATAGCTAATAAAAAAGGGGAAAAAAGGCTTCATAGATTAATTTACTGTAATCCTGCCTAAAATAATTTCAATTGTCGCAGTTAATGAGGAAACGTTTTTATAGGGCCGAATGACAACAACAAATGATTGGGTTCCTCAACAAATGAGGCTCAACCACCAACCTTACCTAAACACATTTGAAATTAACTCGACGGTAAATATCTGACGTAACAGGGCCATTGGCGTACCAAGGGTTCTCAGCACCCGGGGGCAAAGACACTTTTGGCGCACCACCTCTGAAATGTTTTGATTATTTTTTTTGTGACTCATTACCCACTTAATGACAATA
>NW_013668927.1:123629-130040 GCF_000517525.1 Limulus polyphemus | reverse complement strand
TCACTTAGTGAAACCATGTTGACTATCCATTAAATTACTAAACTTTGTTAAATGACTTTACAAATCATCTTTTATCAGACTTTCCAGAACTTTTCCCACAATTTATGTAAGACTCGTGGGTCTGTAATTACTGGGACAATTTTTATTGCCTCCCTTGAAAAGAGGAGTTACATTAGCGAACTTCCAATCCTCTGGTACCTGCCCACTATTCCAGGACTGACAAAAAAAATAGTAGCAAGTGGCTCACATATTCAATCTTCAACCTCCTTCTAAACCTTTTGGGAAATATTATCTGGCCCAGAAGCCTTATCATTATTTAAACTTCCCAATTTTTTTTAACCAGCTCGGAATTAATGCAGTCATGTTGTTTCTATCTATCAACTGTTCAAGATGAGGAATACTGCTTAAATGTGCTGATAAATAATCATTCATTATGTATTCAAAGTTGTTATATTCACTAAATCGGCCGTTTTCAAGACGAGTCAACTTTGGAAGCGTACTAGAAGCAAGTACCGTAGGCGTAGAAAATATAAGATTTCGAAGCAGTTTCTAGGATCTGGGAAAAATTAATATTACTTATTTATTTACACAGACAGAGTGTTGTTAATTACATTGATAAGAACTGACGTGAACTAGTGATTCCGTAGTAGTGACTGTTTTCGTTGGCTTTTCTTAATTTAGACTACTCTCAACTTCCACAAAAGTAATTGTCACAAAAAAAGAGAGTCGTGCTTTTGTGTCAGAGGTACAAACACGCATAGCTTGACTACATAGCTGGTGCTTATGTCTAATTCAGAAAAGAAACATGTATCACTGTTATTGAAACGTTTAATTTGCCACCAGATGGTGTCATTGTTAGAAAAATAAATTTTAAACACGGGGAACCTTTACATAATACTAAAAAAAAATCTCAAAATTTTACTGTGGTATTTGATACTTTGAACCAGTGTTGTCAACTTACGCGACACGTGTTAAACTCTTATTTCGACGATCCTAAGGCTCAGACACAGTCACCCCTAACTTAAAACTACTGACCAGAGAGAGGATATCCAGTCAGCAGCACCTTCCCGCCTATATGACTACTCTTAAACGAATAACTGGATTGACCGTCGAAGCTGTGTGGCCCTCACAACTGAAAGTGTAGTGACGTGTGTTCAATTACATATCGCCTTTCGAACCCTGGCCTTCCCTATTTGCCCAGCCCAGACTTTAAAATAACTTTAACCAACCTTTTCACACATTATTACCATCAGAGCGTTTAATATGTTCTTCTTACCGTTATTTTCCCATTTGAAACTGTAGGACACTTCATTGTAATTACCTCTTTTGAAACTGTAGGACACTTCATTGTAATTACCTCTTTTGAAACTGTAGAACACTTCATTGTAATTATCTCATTTGAAACTGTAGGACACTTCATTGTAATTACCTCTTTTGAAACTGTAGGACACTTCATTGTAATTACCTCATTTGAAACTGTAGGACACTTCATTGTAATTACCTCTTTTGAAACTCGTTGAATTCGGCTGAAAACCTGAATTATTTTTGCTAGATGTAAAGTTACATTAAAAACACAGATGTATATAAATTCGATAAACTTCTTAAATTGTCTGATGACGACAATCTGGTGGTTGTCATTTAGAACAAGTAGCACATAAATCTTAAGTGAAAATGCTTAAAAGTAGGCTGTAGTTGCACTTTATAAATCGGTAATTAACCGATATAGTTCTACAAATGTATATAGTTATTTCGAACATAACACTTCATCGGTCGATTTCACCAATAAATAAGTAAAGAACATCGAATTTATCGTTCAAATACTAAACACTTCCATAATTTGACTATGAAACTTTTCGATTATAGTTATAATTATGAAATTATTTAACCATGTTATTTAACACGAACAATCAATAATTGCATATAGTGAAAAAAAAACATCGTTTTCTGCGCGTAGTTGTCTCTTGGGGGTAGTCAGCTAGTCAAAAGCATCCACCACCAAGTATTGTCTGGGCGAATAGTGGGCTGTGGCCGTTTCGCTTATAGCAAAATGTGATTTGGCGGCAATGCATCGTGCACTATGAATCCTCTGACTTACAATCCTGGCACACTTTGACTAGGCCACGCTCGCCCATAGTAAATGAGAGCTTTGTTCGTATTACCGTTTTTCATTTAATTTTGGATATAACCCCTACATGAGTTACCCTTCCGCCTTAACCTCCGCTCTTCCGCCCACCTCTTTCGAACATAAATCTTTCATTACTCCACTGTCGCAATGCATCAAATTAGGGACGGCTAGTGCAGATAGCCCTTGTGTAACTCTTCGCGAAATTCAAACCAAACCACGTATTGTCCTGTCCCCCTTTAGGTTAGCGGAAAGTTCTCGAATTCACAATGCTAAAATTCGAGGTTTAATTTCATGTGATGGACAAAGTTCAGATAGCTCTAGTGTAGCTTTGCGCCAAAAATAATCACCTCACCTGTTTATAAATATATATATCAATAATTAAGTAATTTATCCTAGATATTCAAACTTAAAGTCGAAAATGTTCATGATTGATATATTTTAAAATTTCCTGGTTAAAGGTTTATTAGTTTGACAAATGCACGTAAAATATCTTGCAGCTAAGCCAAAAAAACTGCTGCACTTGGCTAGTAATAGATTTCAGTTACGTCTGTGTAGAAAGAAGGGTTCTAACATCCAACATTTGCACTTAGTGAAAATTATTAGCAACAACTGCTTGAGCATGTTATTCCCAAAAGCGTATGTTGCGTCATCTTGTGATTGTAACTTTTTACATTCGCGTTTCAAATGTAAATATATAAAGGGATTTAGCTGTTCGAAAGCATTGAGCCAAAGTTTTTTTACAATTTTATTAAATTTTAGTTGTTGTTTTCTGAGATTTTTAAACCTACATGATTTGTTGCTTTAGACGTCATTTAATATATCTGTAAATTTGTATGCATTTTAGCTACGTTTATTTTTTCTTTAAAGACCTAGCATGTAAAATACAAATAACTGGCGCCATCTTTTGTTTGTAAACCAAAGTACAACGCGATTGCTTACTTTATTTCAGAAATCGGTTACCTGAAGGAGGCCAATAGAAATATATATATAGCGTGTTTTACGTCATTTTGCGTATTTTTTACATTCTGATTTATTCGCGTTTTCTTTCTCTATTATATTAAAATGCATCAAAATGTAGTGCATATCATCATTCATGAGCACTTTGTATACCGGAGTTTGTTATTTTCAGGACTTCGTGCTGTGATTTTATATTACAAAAAAAAAAAAGTACATCAATTATTTTGGCGAGAAGTAGTCGATACTCTGACGTGATTTCGATAAAGAATGTTTTATCGAAACGTTTCGCCATCTAGCATTTATATTTGGAGTTAGATGCATCACATTTTTGTGAACCTGTAGATTTTCGTTCAAGTCGTCAAAGAACATGAATGGACATGAAACAGTAAACAAAAAACTTGAACATTTAAGGTTTGAAAGTGTCAACTATCAGATGTTTTACTTTTTTTGTAGGTATATGTTAAATATAGCTGTCTGTTTAATGAGTTTTTAAAACAATCGCACACAAAAGTTACGATACAGAGCCTTCTGGGTAAACAAGTGTGGATGTTCATTTTGCGCATGCGTCAAAAACAGTATCGACTATTTAATTCAGACTTTTTGGACAGGACATAAAAAAACAAAACAAATGTATATCATCCACTAAGTACTTGTTTTAGCTATGTAATTCACGAAATAATTCAGTATTGTCCTTTAAGTGAATGAACTGAGTTTGTGATTGATTTTCTTTATACAGAATGGATTTCCACCAAGCCGTACAAACCGATGAGTTGGATTCAGAATAATCCAGTGATGGCACAGGTAAGTCGCCTGTAGGAACCGTTACGATATGTGGTAGAAAATTGTTAGTTGCCTTGTATTTACACAGCTTGATAGAATATGTGGTCTTGAGGAAAGTACTGTTGAGAAAGTTCATGAACATCGCACAACAAAGAACGTTTAATTGTCAGGGGTGTTCGTTTCTTTTGGATGTATATTGTTAAACCAGAAAAAAACAACAACAACAAAAAAAACATTTAGTATAATTTTAAACAACCAGAGGTTAAGGTGGAGCTATGTTTATGGTGACTCAAGCTACAAAAATAACTTTACAAGATGGTTCGATACTGTCTGTCAAATTTTAATCTAAACTTCTCCTGTTATTGTTTTTTTTTATCAGTCTCGGTAATTATTCAGTGAAATTTAGTAAAACGATTGTTTGTTTGTTGTTAATTATGCACAAAGCTACACAAGGGCTATCTGTGCTCTGTCCACCACTGGTATTGAAACCCGGTTTCTAGCGTTGTAAGTCCGCAGACAGTAGTAAAACGAAAGAAATATCACTGGAAAGTAGTAGAACATTTAGTTATAGCTTGTACACACTACAACGTGTTTGTCACTCGACAAAGAGAGACTGTTGCAAACCTGGGGAGTTATTAACACGATGATTTTGTTACAAAAAACTTTCTAGATGTTTATCTAAATTCTTTTAAACTTCATTAAATGTGCATTTTTGCCTTGCATTTATTTTTGTTCTGTTCGGACAACTTAATTCTCAACCTTTTTATCTGGTTTCGGGATAAACCTCTATAGATATTTGCAAGAATACCTCCACTGGTGTCAAAAGTATAACAGTTGCACGTACATGTTCGCCTGTATTCTATTCTTCATTCTTCCTTGCCTGCTCTGAAAATAAATTCCATAAATTATACATGTGATGAACAGGGTTAATGTGACAAGAATGATACAGTATTGATGAAATGAGGGTATAAAACAAATTAGTAATGCAGCAGTTGAACAGAATATTTATTTGTATGTCTATTTATTTTCTTTTACCAGAGGTGAAATTGAAAAAGAGTCTCTGTGACGTAGAGGCCTAATGCCTTCTTTGATTGGCCTACCCTCTGCTGTGGACTGCGGTTTCTCCTATTCAAGGCTCATCAGCTGTAACAATTGGTCCGCTGTAGAATATCGAATAATAAATTCAACTAAATTATTTGCTTACCTAAATTAATTGAGGTTACTACATGGTGAAGTAAAACGGACTCAAACCCCATAAAATATTTATATAGTATTTTATGTGCTTGTGGCTTTTATTAATGAGTGAATACGCTTTAAACATTTATTCAACAAGGCATTTGCATCTTTCCAAAATTTATGGTTTTTATATCTAACCATATAGGCCAAATGGCTCAGCGGTACGTATGAAAGCTTATAACGCTAAAACACAGGTTTCTATACCCATGATGAGCACAACACTGATAGCCCACTGTGTAGCTTTGTGCTAAACAACAAATAAACAAACAAAAAATAAGGTGCTCATCAAGCTTCTCTCTCATTGGTCGATGTACCTTCTTTTCTAATTCAAACTTTGAGTATGGCCTATAATTTTTCTATGGGGCTTAAATCTAGTGAATCCCCAGTCCAATCCAACATATTTTTCCCTTTGTCTTGAAAAAAAAATATTTTGCAACTTTTGGAGTGTAACAGTTTGTTTGTAGTTAAGCACAAAGCTACACAATGGGCTATCTGTGCTCTGCCCACTACGGGTATCGAAACCCGTATTCTAGTGTTGTAAGTCCGCGGACATACCGCTGTGCTACTGGGGGGCGGAGTGTAACAGGGAGCCAAGTCTTTCTAACCATCTAGAGCCAGAGTTTAGCTGTTTTCCTACAATAACAAGTATGTACTTGTTACTTTTCATTAGGCAACTGACGAATAAAAGCTCTCCTGTTGCATAGAAGAAAAATGGTCAAATCATCATCATTTAAAAGTGATTAGTAGTCGATACCACTAATGCTGCAGTTACTTTCCAGCCTTTCAATTTTTTTACAGATGCTGATCAAACCCTATCGACTTCAGAGTGGTGACTCATTACTGAATATCAGTTGCAAAAAAAAAGTTTCAATTGAAGGAGTGGACCATTAATATATATTTTTATAGTGGTCGTAGTAGACCACATTATGAAAGACTGTGTTTTAATATTTGCTTTGAAATAAAGTAATAAATGTGGATCATCTACATTTCTTTAAAAAAGAAGCAACAAGTGACAGTTGATAGAACTTTCGGGTCCAATTTTAGGAACTATTTCAATGCGTCATTTCTAATTCTGACATCGTAGAACATTCCAGGCTTTACTCTTTTGCAGTCCCCTACAGGTATTCATATTTTTGTCTACAGGAAAAGCTTAGTTCTCATCTTTATAGTAAGCAGATTCTTTCTAGAAGGCCTGGTGGCCTACATTCCGTTTTCTTGAAGTCGTCTCTTTATTTTCTATACAGATATTTGACCTCTATTATTAGGTCGTCAAGAAATTAATTTCGCGTTTTGGAACTCTTTCATTAACCACC
>NW_013668927.1:120223-122733 GCF_000517525.1 Limulus polyphemus | reverse complement strand
AAACACACTCATGAAATGGCCCTGAAATTAGCATGTCTCTCATCAAACAATACGTAAACATCTAAGGAATATGGGAAACTCCGGTGAGGAAAATGGATTCTCTATGCGAATATTAAACACCAAAAAACAATAGCTCAGTCCTAGACAAAAAACACTTCCGACCCCAAAACCTGGACTCCATCCGCAGAAAGTGATGCATTGCATTTGGTAGGACATCACAGGAGTAATTCATTTCGAACTCCTCAATCCATAGCAAACTATCAACGCAGAGATCTATGTCAGCAACTGGAACGTTTAAATCAAGCCCTTCACTCGTCAGTCGAAAAGGTGCTCTTCTTCTCCACGACAATGTGCGTCCATATGTGGCACGTTTGACGCAACACAAGATTATAGAGTTGGGTTGGGAAATTCTCCCCCACCCACCATATTCTCCATTTATGGCACCAATGGATTACCATATTTTTCGTTCGCTGAAACACCATCTTAAGAGGAAAACGTATGCAAATGTGGAAGGTGTTAAAGAGAACATTGAAATGTCTTTTGCTTGAAAGCCAAGTGATTTCCTTAATCATGGAATTAACAACCTGATTGTGAGATGGAAAAGCATCATCGATAAGAATGGAGAATATTTCATTGAATAAATGTTTTGTTTTGATATACAAGTTGTTTAGATTTTTTCATCTAAAAAAGCGACAATAATTTCTTGACTACCTAATATATTATGTGTGTTTTATTTAAGCTGAACGAGGATTCCATGTCTTCATGTTGTTGTAGCTCGAATAGTGGCTACTGTAGGTTGATCCACCAATGCATGTCACCACGGTCACATTGGTTAAAGTATATGTGCATGATGGCCTTGCCTTGGCCTTCATCTGTATAGAATAGATTACTGGTGAATTTTGTTCTTGTGCCAGCTTGTGGAAATTCCAGAATGAAGAGATTGTATGATTAGCATTTCTACACAGCTCATTCCATTTCATATCTCGTGCTTTAGTAGATGATCACTATAAAGATTACAGGGTCTATTCCGTGAATACTTGCCTCTTCTGCTCGTCTTGTCTATGCTTTATCTGAATGAACTCAGCCTAGAATTAATTCCATGCTTTCCAAGCTTTATAAGCATCACTGTTCCACCAGTGTTGGATGCTTCTTTTGCACGATGGTATATAGGTGCTTGAGAGTACTAGTATTGTCAAATATCTGGACATCCTTGTATAGGTTTCTAGATCGTTTTATATCACTATTTCTCCCAGTCTTCACACACTTCACATCGAGTTGATCACTGCCGTCATAATGTCCCCTATACCAGGTAGAGATGACAATCATGGTCTATACAAGAGTCTCTGTCACTTTGGCTCTTTGTAGTTCCCTTGATTTTAGCAGTATAATGTTGGTGGTTATACTGTAGAGATTAGAGTATAAACCTTTGCCAATAGTGTTTTCACTTGGATCCCAGAGGGCGTGTCTAGCATTAGAGTATTTTACTGGTAGATACATAGGGGTGTTAGGATAGAGGTCAAGCAGGAACCTCCAATCTTCAGCATGATGTGCTGTCTTACCTTTCATTTACACATTAGTTATTTGGGTGTGTATGGGTAACTTCTGGTGAACTATCTGGATGGCTTGTAGCTTGCAATGGTGATTATTCCCAGAAAGTTGTCATAATGTTTCGTTTACTAGCTGGTGCGTGAACCTCAGTTTCCACACTTCTTCTGCTTGTGCTTCTGTGTTGAATGCAATACCTCCATTGATCTCGTATCTGCAGATCACTGGCAATCTCCTTAATAATATTTGATGTATACATATATATTAGGCAATCACCCAGTCACCTTAATATTCTTACCTATCAGTCATTATTCTGAGGAAGCTATTGCACCATGAGGAAAAAAAAGCAAAATGTTATCAAGTTATGTTATAAATTGGTTTGGCAACAATTTGTGAGAAATAAATGCATTTTTACGTGTGTCTAAGTCCCAAAGGAAATGCGAATAAAAAAATTTTGTTCACTACTATAAACCGAAAACATCTGGAATAAAGGTCAACCCTTGTGAAACCTGTGTTTTAACCGATTGTATTCAGGTGTGTTGTCTGGTTGCTGCCTCCAAACTGTTTATTTAGTTGCGAACCTGAGATCAGTGGTTTCTTCGAGCTCACATTGTCAAATATTTGTCGTAATTTGGGGTTATCATCAGTGTTCAACCCTGTTTAGATCTGCCGTCAGCTGGATTGGTGGTCTGAAAGCAAGACCATATCCTGCTAAGCACACTTTGAGACTTGTAGCCATTGTATGTCTTTTTTTAACACTCAGTTTGTGAGTCAATGAGACCGTATTCGGGAGATTGGATGTGCAAAAGAGGGTGTCACGGCTACCGGTATGCAAGTTAAAAAAAATCTGATCAAGGTCTTAATTTGTTAACCTAAAAAAACACAATCTACTGCCAAATGAACTCGCCTGTCAATAGCGTGTGACCATGAAGATGCGGAATTTATGGGTATTGGCCGGACTGTTT
>NW_013668927.1:103058-119788 GCF_000517525.1 Limulus polyphemus | reverse complement strand
AAAAAAAAAAAAAAAAATGAGGAAGACCGGGAAGTTTTGTGTTTCTCACTGACACGCAGATTGGGTGTTAATTAAAGTGCTTGTTCGATAAAAAAATATTACTTTAAGAAAAGAAAACGGGAAGACAAGATCAAGTACAACCAATTTATTTTCTTACGTAGCGATAAAAATAATACACAACGAACTGTTCGACAAATGTGTCAGTTGTACATGTTTATCTAAAATGTGTTTACTAACAGGTTCTCGACAAACAAGTCTCTAGTAGTTACACTTTAACTGACAACGCTACAGTTCTGAAAGTTTAATCTCCAGAAGTGGAGGGAACAGACAAGAGCGTGCACACACAAGACCTTAGCAGGTATATACAAATCCTTAAGAGATCCTAAATAAGATATTCACGAGTTCCCACTCGTTGTTGTAACACTAGCGGGCGGCAATAATGTAGTTGTGCAAAGTTCCGATAGGTCAGAACTGTTTTTTTTATCAGTTTTATTTTACTACAAACAACGATTTAGCTTTAAAATGGTAAGCTAATAACAAACTGTTTAAAGTTATTACGAAAGCGATGCCAAACATACAGCGCCATCTCTTGCAATTCAAACTACTAACACCACCACCACATCTGAATCAAATAATTTTAAAATCACGTCACTGTAGTTTTACTTACTGTGTGTGTGTGTGTGTGTACTTACACAATCAGTAGCAGCCTTTTATCATTAAAGATACTTTATATTAATAAAAATTGGGTAAAAATCGTACTAGAAATTTATAATTTCCTAAGCCAGTCTTTACCAGAAACGATCAAAATAATAATAATATGGATAGTTAATTAGTAGAAGACAGTTAGGTTGGGGTATATTATGTGGTATTGGACGCTATATTTCTATATATATATAAATAATTCAGTGTTGTAGATGTACTGTTTTTCTAAGCAGTTGATAACTTGATAGAACATTGTTAGTTAAAATGTGAAATCCTTCCCTTTAAGGTAAGCATATAGAAAAATCAATCATTAGTCTTGAAATAACTAAGTGGTTCATAATTGGTGTGGTCTAAGATCTTACCAAACTTAATATATTTAGTGAAAATACTTTATAAACAAAAACAAACAAAGGTCAATATCTTACTTAATGGTTGAAGGAATAGCCTATATAAGATTTTGTATTACATGTACTCACTTTTCGTGCTTACATTACAAAGTAGAATATACCTACAAAAACAGTGGCAACAGATTCATATCTAATTCCATTTTGGCGTTTGTGATGTTTCATATTTATAATGACATCAAGAAAAAATCATTTTCAAAATTTTATGTCCATTATTACTTATTTTCATTAAACTAAACTTTGTTGATAAAAATCCTGAAAACTTGTACTATGAAAGACAGATTCTGAGTAGAAAAATGACAAAAAATTTTTTGTAGGTTTTTACCTGAAACAAACGTTTTATGATTGTTATCCATAAAAGTAGTACATCTCTGTACCATATTGTTGATCTTTGTGCTAATTAGGTGTTAATAAACAAGATGTCCATTGTAAAAAAGCTTTGTATGTATGAAATAATTCAAATTGTTTGTTAATTATTTTCCAAGTAGATAAAACAGAAATCCATCTCACAGGTTTAGAAATAAAAAAAAAGGAAACAGTACCTCAACAGAAAACAAAACTGTTACAACATACATAAAAGTAAAGTTTTAAATTATTTCAAGGTGGTGATTAACAATCCAAACGCCCATTTTTAGTTAAAGTCTAACAATTAATTACTTTAAACAACTAAAGGTTATACATCATATTCAGTTCCTTTAAAACATCATCTTGCAAACAAATTCATAAATATGATATTCTCAGTTTTCTTTTCTACTGGCTGACCCAAATTTTCATACCACTGCAAAACCAGAGTTTTACTTTGTTCTATAATGTCTGTCATGGAAATACCACGTCCATTCAAATAAAGATGTAAGTCACAATATTTAGAATAATTTACAAAAATAATCAGCTGCAGGTGCATACAGGTGTTTTCTTGTTAATTAGAACCATTTTTATTATAAGATATAATAGACCTAAAATTTTTATTTCTTTTGTGTAGAATTTGAAACTTCATTCTAAAATACATATCAAACTACATTACTCTAGTAAGCCTTATTATTTATATATAACATGTTTCTAGTTAAATATTATAGCAAATACCTGCTTAGAATCTTAATATAGGAGATTTATGTTTAGATGAGTGCTTATCACAGTAGAGCAATTAGCATATATACAAAGAGTAACTTGTTTATATTAAGTCGATATCTGAACTAACATACTTAGCTGTACACAACAACAACTTCCAAGGTAAGCCTATTCCATCTACTAACATGCTAGATATCTATTGTTGGCACTAAAACAACACAGATATGGCACTACATTACTTCCAAGCTTTGTTTAAAAAAAAGTCTCTGCCTTTAAAACCCATCATTTCAACTTTCATACTGTAATGTATATAAATATAATAAGGATACCTTAATTAAACATATTTCTTATAATTTCTGTCATAAATTTTTTTTATGAAGAGTATATATAATTTTTTTTTGTAAAGTTTCCCATAATAACTCACACACAGATATTTAAAAGTATAGCTCTAGGATAACTTTGTTACTTAAAATATAGTACAGAAGAATTCTGGAGGGTCACCTTAAATAACATAAAAACTGACCCCAAATGTGGTTTATACTAAGAAAAAATATCTACAGATATTAAATATAAACTTGACATTTCACAATAAGAAACCATCAACCACACACAGTATTTTCATAAGAATATATAACATAACTTCTTTTTATCCTCTGCCTGTTCCCTCCAAACCATGTCTTAGAAAGTGTACAATAATAGCATTTATCCACATGATATCTGTGATACTGCTTGTCACTAACAAATGCTTTGAATTATTAGGCTTATAAAAAAAAACAACTTAAAAGTATATATCAATTTGCTGTGTAAGTTTGAAGCTATCACATTATACAAAAACAGTAAACATGTAGGCAACCACAAGCAAACTTATTCTACAATCCATCGTATTATTTAGTGGTACAAAACAAATATTCAGGAATTGATAAAACCATTTCAAGTTGGTATCACTATAGTTTACACTTCTAAAGAAACTAACAACACCCAGCATATCTCCCAGTAATAGTAGTTTAACAAACATCACTTTCAAACAAGCAGTGGAAGTAATATCAAATTCAACATTCATCTTTGGGTGTGGTGTGGACATGAAGAAAGGATGTCTCAACAACTGTTACAAACACTAATACTAAACCTAACTTGTAGCATCATATCAAGAATGGATCTGTACAAAACATTCTGCCTGGTTACTACAACTTCAACATTGATAATTCTGTTTGACAATTACCCTGGAACAATGACAGTTATTAAGGCATTTGCTGATTTAATCTGCAGCTAATGAGAATAATGCAAATCTTTGCCCAACACTGTGAATAGAAAATAGGGCTAACTTCTTAGAATAATTTTGTGACTTAATTATAAGTGTTTTATTTCTTTAACTGGTTCAACAAGACACGTGTACATGTATTTTTATACATATATTTATATATATATTTCACTGAAAATATTCACTCAACAACAGCTTTCCATAATTTACCAAGAATACCATGTCAACAATCTTTGATATAAAACTACAAGTCCAGTACACAAGTCTTAGTCCAACATAAACATTTATTTATTTTCAATACTAGTGTAGAAAAGCTGGAGCAAGAGAGGACTGGTGTGTGTACATAACATATTGAGACCAGCCTATTCTTGAAGATTTTTATTGTTCCTGTGTGGGTAAAAGGATTGAGAGGTACACATCACAAAATACAGTGTTTGGTTTTATGGCCATTGTCTTTAGTTCTCTTAACAAACACCCAGTGGCCAGTGTTTATCTAACAATACTCTTCTAAAATTCATTTGATTAGCATGCTATAAGATATTCCTCTTCATTGAATGTTTTTCATAAGGCTAGCTCGTGTCTAAATCACTTTATCACACAATAATGCTTGTGGCACCTGAGCCAACTAGTATACCTCTATTCCACTCCTAAAGAAAACATTAATGGCCTTAGCCATGGGATTTGGGGATGGGTGGGGTCAACTGATGATTTACACACACAAAAAAACAAGAACAAAAAAAAATACTGGGAAATTATTTTTCCAGCATATGCACACCTAGCCTGATACACATCTGACTAAAAAATTGACCCCTGATGGGAAAGGGTGTAATATGACACGAGAAACATTACATTCACATTATAATATTAATCAGTCTATCACAAAGGTCATCACTATGTAGCCCAACCTTCGGCAGACACCCGTGATCTTTTGTTTAGCGGACCATCGTATTCTGAAATTGGATCTGGTGAAGAGCGCGCAGACTGTGTTAGCTGATAACCTGGTGATAAGTGGTCCGGCAGTGAGGATGTTTTCTGAAGGGATATATCTCGAGGGGGTGAGATTGGCTCACTCTTCACTTTAATTGTAAGGGGAGAGGTAGAAGAAGGTGGGGTTCCATTGTTCATAGACAGATGAGGTAGCATACTGGCCCCAGCAGTTGAATTAGAGCTAAAGAAAATATATTTGCAATAAAATCCATGACTTGATTTACATATTCTTTATGGTCCTATATCATAGAAAAGCAAAAAATTGTGTAGAACCTCATTACTATAGGATTTTTCTAACAAGTCAATAAAGTTTCTAGAGTTGGTAATTTTTGGTTTAATTGAAGAAAAAGTTTTTATACCACTAATATGATAAAAACAGTATTTTAACTTTTAGAACTTCAGCTATTGTTGAATCAAACACATTTGCTCCCCCCCCCAAATAATATATGACAACTGTAACTTCTAAAGTACAGTAACTTAGAAAACTGTAGTCCACAGTAAAAATGAGTTCCAGATTTGCAAGTTACTGTAGACCAGCAGAAGCTCGAAAAACATTTGCAGTTAAATTTGTATTTTTATTGCAACAAGGATTTCTAGAATAATACAAAATAATTCTAATCAAAGACACCAAAATCTACAAGTCCACTTGTCTTACATCTAACATTAGTTAAGCCTTTATTAATTGTGACCTATATTGGATAAAGAGATAAATTAACACTAACTTGTCTATGTTTTTTGCTTTAGCTTAGTTAGGGCTAAACTTTACTGTACTTAATACTATCAACAAATAAGCTTATAATTTTACCTAAAGACCTAACAGTAGACCATTTTAAGAACTTTGGTATGATTTTAATATGTTGTTGTACAAAAATGTCTACTAACATATATTTACATCCACCTTCTGTTTACATCTGTTTAAATGAAGTGTGTGTGCATATTCAGGACAGACAAAACTGAATATTATTACAATAGACATGTATATTACCAAAGGACTAAACAATTACTGATATATTCAAGTTAACCCTATGTGCACACTGAGGGGGGGGAGGTCAAACTGCACATTTCACAACCTTTTTAGAGTAATATTCAAAATTTAATTTAAAAGTTTTATTATCAATATATGTCAGTAAACATAGCATCAAAATATATAAGTTTTAATTTCTTAATATCAAAAGGAAATATTCAAATAAATTCTCAATCTTCATTTCTCTCTATCATGTGATAGTTCTCAACTCCAAATTGCCCATTTTAGATATTCTTTTCACCCCTATATAATTCTCTGAGTTTGCTACAAATTACACATTTACATAGGAAAATATGTAAATATATAAGAAACAACAAATTTAAAAGTAACCTATGTATATTTATTGTTATAAAAGTAACTAAAATGTAAAAATTAGAAACTTATGTTAGATCAGAAATTACATTAAAAAATTCTCCATGAAGTAAGCAAGTGAGGTGTAACTATCTATGATGTAATTCAGTACTTCATTTACTGTAACTTGCCATAAGCTCCCATCAGTTCATTTATTGCTTTGTTATGCTAGTTAGACATGGTTTAAAGAGCAATAAAACAATAAAATTAAATAACAACAGATGTGAACTGTTATGACTTTAAAGGGGAGAGTAACATTACAAAGTTTATGAGATATACATGTTAGTTCAGAAAAGGAGAGGTATATGAGAAAATAATTGTTAATGGTATGGAATGAGATATTGTGACAATATCATTGAGCTCATCCAAATTCTACTGGGGTATCAATATGCATCATACACCCAAACTGGCAAAGACAGAAATGTAATCAGTAAGAAATGAAACTTTCTAAACCACAGCTTACCAAAACTGTTCCTCAAGAACAACAGTTGTAGAATAAATTCACCCTTTTCAAGCATTTGGATTTGTGCTACAGATTGAAATCCAACCATAGCAAACTTGGATATACAAACTAAGTTTTAGGTGCAAGGTGGGAAGTTTGTATAAGTAGGTCATAGCACCTTTGGAGGGTCTGAAAGGTTAAAGAGTATTAAAATAAAAGTTTCACACATTAGGTATCACACAAACAATGTGCTGCAGCTGCTCCCAAATTATCTAGATACTGTCACAGTTGTCAGTTGAAAAATAATTTAACACAGTTCTACTGTGTGAAAAATGTCAGCATAAGGCCCGGGCTGCTACCAGATTGTACACTGAATGGTTCCCATATGATAAGAAATGTGTGTCGGCTGCTGCATATTTCAGCCTCATTTATGCATAGATGCTGTGTAGACAGACCAAAAATAGCAACAAACATTGACAGTGAAGCCACTATACTGCCATTTCAAACACATCTATTGATTGTTTGCCATTATTTCCTAACATTTGCTTCCTCTACACTTATGCCTATAACTGTAGTTGTTATGGAGTTATTGTGGTTTAAAATGTAGCATATTTTATTGTCAACTTTGTTCCATTAATGAATATTAATTAAAGTTTCAAATGACATGGCATTGAATATCATCAGTGATATTGTCACTGGGTAGGCCCACACATCATTCTGTACCACTAACAATTATTTTATATACTTCTCCATTTTTGAGTTTTTGCTATATCTTTTAAAAAAAAAAACTGTGTATGGGATAGATATTGTTAAAGGTCAACAAACAAAACACACGTCAAAGTCTATAACAATTCTAAATGAACTATTTTATCCTAAATTCAACTAATGCTTATGTAGTTGTTCTCTATTCACCCACAAGTGAAATGAATCTCATTACAAGTATTGATAGAAAGAGTCACATTGTCTACACTACCATTTGTTTTCTACAGTGTTTATAACAACTGCTACATACATGCATCTTACCTTACCTGTTGTGACTTATGGCTGCTGACAAAGATCCTTGTGTGGATGGCCAACCAGAAAGAAGGCTAGGAGGGCTGAAACCTGTCAGACTCAGTTCTGGGTTTACCTGGAAGTCACCTATAACAAATAGAATAGGGTGTCTTGAATTGGTATTTAATTTAACAATGATGTTTGTGCATCAGAACGCATTTACTAAAATATACTTTTGCACTGACAGTAACATAAGTATATAATATTAATGTATCATGCCACAATTTGTATACATTCATCACTTATAAGCATCAAAAGTACACGTGTGCAAAGCCTGATTATAATTGTGCACTAGCAATATTTCTGTGTTAAGTATCCAATTGTCTTGTTAACACGATTAGAAGTAATTTATGTATAAATACACTTTTGTAAAAATTGACTTGTATTCACCACAGACAAAATTATAATATTTTCTGCACCTTAAATTCCAGATTATATTCTGTCCACAAATATACCCAATAAAAATTTGAAATAACTTTTTCTCTATTAAATATTTACCTCAATAATACTGTCTAATACATATTTTAAGTGTATTTTTTAATTCTGTCAATTATATTTATGCAAACAAACATACTGGGTTGAAATGTTGATGTCAGGCTGGACGGATAATTGGCCATTCCTAGGATACTTGGGGCTGCCATGGAAACTACAGGAGTGCTCATAGTGCGGTTTGACTTTCATAGAAAAACGAAAGCAAAAAATTATGAGCTATCCCTGAAAGTTCTATACATCAAAAGCAACTAAAAAGTTCAATACATTTAAAATTAAGAAATTTATTTTGTATTCTTTTTTATATTCCAGTGTTAAGTTTTTAAATAACAATTACCTAGAGAAAAAAAAGAGGACTTATTTTGTGTATTAAAAGTTCTGGAAAAGAAAAAAATATATCAAAAGTCCACAATGGCTGAAAAACAATGTTCATAATTTATATACATTTATGTTATAAATGCCTTTGAACAAGAGCAGTGACTAGCAAATTTATGTACCTTCTCCTAAACACTAGTACTTCAAATTATAAAGATTGATCAAAATGTTATTTGTTCTAATCACTGTATCCATACCTGAAGGACAGAAGAAAAATCAAACTTATCATCTCTTGACATAGAAAAGACATTGCTACCATAATATTTAAATATCCTCACCAAAGAGACGGATGACGTGTGAGAATTAGGGATGACCACTCGAAGGTTGGGTCGCTGTACAGCTCCATGACTAGCCTGAGAGGGCTGTTTATTGAGATTTCCATGTCTGTTACTAGATAATCCTGGAGAACTGCTTCCAGGAATAGCTTGAGGGGAAACTGATCGATGATATCCATTAGATGTTCCTCCATTTATGTCTAGCAAAGCTCCTAATAATAGTATTGGTTGTACTTCAAATTAAAAAAAAAAATTGCACACAACTTTGAATCAATGAGTTTACCAAGTACTTAAATTTATGGGATAGAGTGGGAAAAAAACCTTTTGACCAGAACTTGTATAAATAATAGCCATACCTGAATGACAAAGTGAGAGGAAAACGTGTTTTATTTTTTAAAAATCTCTGAGAGAGGCGTTGACCAAAGCATCTTAAATTTCTCTTTGTTTAATTATAGTTAAACAAGAAAGTCATGTCTGGCATTTTTAACAGAATATTTTTACCTATAACACAGGCCTGCGAATTTAAACTTCATAAAAGTTGTTTTTGTTTTTATAATGGATTTTCCATAATTCAGCTACATAGATTTCGAAAATATTATTTATTTTTTTCTATCGCGTAAGGATTTTTTTTACAAATCGGGAAAAAAAAACTCTTACTTAGATCAAATTATTATTTTGTTTACCACAATGAACATTTTTTATTATTGTGTTGTTAACAAAAATACAAACTGAAAAAAAGGGAAGAACAATGATGTCAAACGAATATGCATCCTGATTTTTTTTTTTGAAACCTACGTCTTTTAGTCCCAAAACTACTTTCCTTCACATATTGTGTTACAACATTTTGTGAAAAATCTGTATTTGATGAAGAAAAATGGATATAATTTTCAGATTCAGCATACAGGAATTACTGCCGAAAATGTAAAAATTTCAAGATAAAAAAAAAACATTGCAGACCTGTGTAATTTGTGACAATTTAAAACAACTTACAAGATTTTTGGTTCAGGACAGAGTTACCTATAAATCTAAAAAGTAACAATGTTAATTTCAATAGTATTTACTACTGCATGAACTAAAACAGATGTGAAGACACATTGTACAAAGACATTAATATATTAGTGATGATTATTTACCTGAAGAGCTTGGACGTGGACTAATGCTGGAGTGAGGTGGCATCTGGGGTGAAGGAGGCACAAGAGTGTTATCCTGTGGATATGGTGGTGTATTTACAGGCATACTAGCTGGCATTTGGGCAAGATTTTGGCTGAGTATTGATTGCTGAGGAGGCTGAAAGAAGACAGGAATGGCTTACAACGACAGCCTTATTACTAGACACAAACAGAAATTGTGGTTTTGGTTTAGACAGGAAAATCTTGAGTAGGTTGGTTAAAACAACTCTGCAGTGACTTTGTCTTTTATAGACTTGTACACTTGTAAATGTACAGTTAAATATTTTACATAATCAGCAAAAATATATGTACGTTGTGTTAAATAAATTTCTTCAGTTTTCATTTGATATAGTCAAATACTAAGATTCACAGACACAAAAATTTAAATAACAAATGACCATAGAAACAAAATATATATATATATAATGAAAAATACTACATCAAACTATTTCTTCGAATTAATGATAAACAGGTACATTAAAATACTATGGCAAAAAATTAAAATACCATATTTGTACATCGTATTAGTATCAAACAAAATAAATAAAATTTAACCAGTTTTGTTTCAAAAATATTATCACCCAGCAGTTGATAATCATAGAATATGAAAAATTGTCCCTGTTTCATCATGATCAGGTTCTCTTCCATTTAATCAATAATCCACAAAACAACACCAATCAACCAGAACAGTAGTTTTTTTACCCTGTTTCCATTCAACTGAACACTGTTTCTCTGCATCATCAGCTCAAATTCTTCATTGATCTTGTTGTATTTGGCTTCTGAACGTGGGGTTAGTGAGTATTGGTCTGAATCTGGCTCGGGGCTATCACAGCCATTGCTGTTTTTATGTTCTTTCTTGCTAAGAGCCTGTTGGAAGTTTATATAAATGTTAAACTTCCAGTTATCAAGTACACTAAATAAATCAAAAAAGCTATGCAGCTCATAAAGTTAGAAACCAATGTAGAAATTAGAACTATTGAATTTAAAATCAAGATGAAAAATGATACTCAGGGCTCAGTCTTAGGACCTTTACTCTTTTTGATTTACATCAATGATATAGATGAAGGAATGGTCAATAAATTACATAAATTTCCTGATGATGTTAAGGGCCTTGGGTGTTGCTAAGACAGATTTATTTTTCTAACAGGGTGGTTGGCTTCTGGAATGAGTTGCCATCAGATGTTGTGGAAGCAGTAAATTTAAGTGAGTTTAAGAGAAAGTTTGATAACTAAATGAATGGTAAGGGCTGAATTTAAGATTTTTTTAATAGTGTTAGTTTAGTTTAGAGGATGGGACAGCCGAGATGAACAATAGGTCCCTTGTTGTCCCTAAACATTATAGTAAATTGTGGAAACTGTAAAAAAGTTGTTTATATTTCATACTAAATTGAAAACAGACAAATGTTGTTGTTTTGTGTAAAATGTTTTTAATTAGTTTCCAAAAATGAAAGCATGAAAAAAAGTGTAAATGAGAGATTTCAGATGGAAACTGAATTGTCAAATGATACATAAATAAAGAATGTAGCTAAACCAGATATTATAAGGTATATTAAAAATTGTTGTTAATGAAGAAAATGTCTGTTTGCAGGAGAAGCAAATAAAGGTTGCTGGACATGGTAATTTTAAGGGGATAAGTAGCTAATGGTGCCCCCTCCCATGCCCCTTCTTTCCTCCATCTATGCTTTTATTCTTTGAATCATTGCAGTTGAACTTCCTGAAGTCAACAATGGCAATGAATCCATGCCCCTTCTTTCCTCCATCTATGCTTTTATTCTTTGAATCATTGCAGTTGAACTTCCTGAAGTCAACAATGGCAATGAATTTCTAAAAAACACGAATAAGAAATTTCGATCACAAATAATGTTTGGAAATTTAATCTCAAATGCTATAAGTTTTTTTCTTAAGAGAAATTTAGTAATCAAGAAAATGCCTATTAATCTATATTTGTTGAACACACACAATCTAATATAACTTATAAATTTGTCTTCTTTCTTGGCCTTAGTGACAATATTTTTATATGATTTCCCTTCCAAACTATATACTTAATTGTGGTTAATTTTTCATTATGACACACAATTTACATTAAGTACTTACCTCTATAATGTCACTGTTTGTTCTACTTTCATGAGGTTCATTATATTCTGTATACTTGAGTAACACCTTGTCCATATCAGTACTGGCATACTGAAACAGCTTATTAGTGCTGTTGAAGATAATCAGAGCTATCTCACAGTCACAAAGCACGCTTAGCTCATAAGCCTTCTTCATCAAACCAAACTTGCGTTTCGTAAATGTTACCTGTATCCATAAAATAGATATTAATAATAATAAAAGTGAAATAGCGAATACTTTTAACACTGACAGAAATATCATTTGGCCTACATTAATTTTTTTCAGTATTTGCTCGTCAGTTATATTTATAATTAAGAAAAAGTCTACCTATACAATATATATCTAAATATAAACGTCTACCAGAAAGCAGAATCGTAAATTATAATACAAAAACTACGAATTCTCTTATCTGTGGAACTGAAAGTCTAAAATGAATAATTAAGAATAATGTGCATTAAATTGTAAAATATTAGTTAAAAAGCATTATTTTGAAATTGTAACTTTATCATTTCCCGTTTAGCTTAAACAGAGGCGTCGCTAGACGCTGGCACACGGGGCCCGCGCCCCGAATCCTAAGTTGGTGTCTTGAAAAATCAGAATAGAGAATTATGATCGATATCATACTGAAACGCGGAAAATTCTCGCGCCTGTGGGCCCAAGCCCCGAATCTTTTAAGTACTTAGCGACGCCTCTGAACCTAAACCTGATAACTTTAGAGTACCTAACATGTTAGGTATACGTGTGTTTTTATGTGGATGCCTCGATGGTGTAGGTTGTTTAATTTCTCGAGTTAATGGAAAAACCTCAAACGAATACACCAATAAAACATAGAGATATTCGTTATCAAACGAAATACAAAAAATTCATTTCACAGACAATTTCAGTTCTTGTCAGTTCAATATAAGAAATAGCTAAATTCCATACTCAGCTTTTTTTATTATATATAACGTTTTAACCGGACTCCTCTTTTCTTTTACAGATGTTCCACTTACAGTACATCAAGAAATACGTAAGTAGCCAATATTATTTATGTACACCTCTCTTGATTATTTTAAGTGTAACATATATATTTGTGATGTGAAGACAAAAGGACCTAACGATCAATTATTAATAGGCACTGAAACAAAATGCATCCATGTAAAGAAACAAGTTTCCCTAATATAAAAAGAATGTGTGCATAACGTACCCATGCTGATAATTAGAGGGTTCATGCGACCATATCAGCGTCAATTTTATTGATACTTTAACCTGTCTTATCTCACAGATGTTAAATCCTATTGTACCAATTATAGTAATGACAGTGATAGGAATGGCCATCTACTAATAACAGTTCTAGTATTAACTCTTGCAATAGGTAACTGAATAGGTATTTTGTTGCGAAATCACGTGATTACTAGATTACAATAACGATAAAACTGATAAACTAATAGATGAACTTTAAACCATACAGTTTGTTGTGTATTAGCCTTAGAATGATACGTTATGCTACTTCTTTGTGTATTAGCATTAGAATGGTGCATTACGGTACTTCTAATTACTTACAGTGGCCATGTAGTACCTTTATTCGATGTTTTAATGGAGAAAATTAATGTTATGATACAACGCATAACTCAATAGGCTTGAGAAATTTCTATGGTTTTGCTTTTTCTTCCTCATAGGGGCCAGGCGTGGCCTAGTAGTTAGAGTCCCAGACTATAGATATGAGGATCCATAATTCACCTCCTTTTGCCGCAATATTTATGTGTGTGTATCAAATCCTATTCTTCCCTTAGAGTAGTCCAAGAGTTGTCTGTGAGTGCTGTTGACTAGCTACCTTCTCTCTAATCTATGTGTTCAAGTTAGAGATGGCTAGCACAGATAACCTTTGTGTCGTGTTTCGCAAATATCCGAAACAAACACATCAATCTTCCTAACGGCAAAATTGTGCTTCTACCGACTCTATCACGGAGTGTAGATAGAAATGTAAATAGATAAATTTATTGTTGTTTTTGTTTTTAACGCAGTGCTACACAGCACGCTATATGTGATCTGTATACCGCGGGGAATCAAACCCTGCATTTTGTTTAGCTTGTAAGTTTGTAAACTTACCACTGACCACCTGGGGGACAGATAAATTTGAAGTGAATCTAGTGCCCAACTAATGACTCAATGCATTATAATTATTATAGATTTTCTGGTGTATTTTATGTCATTAAGTATCTGTATTCATCCTAACTATAGATAATTATCTTTGTTAATTTATAAGCTCTTCTTTTCTTAGTTACTTTTGCTGTGATCTATGCAGTTAGCTAATTTGTGATCAAAAGCAAGAAATAATGAATTTCAATTTAAATATTGAGATAAATGTCAAGTTACTCAAGAGAAGAAAAAATAAATATACGCAAACGTGTTTTAGCGCGTGATTAACATTTAAGTGAATTTGTTTACGCCACATGCGCTAAATAATACTATATTATTGCCTTGTTTCTGCACAACCAGACAACTCTCGAGAGATTGTGGCTGTATTCTCGGAAAAAAACAATATATGTACATATACACACATCACACCCATGGTTGAGTTAGTAACTGTGGGCTGTTGAAAGCAATTATGTGACATAAACTTTGCCTGTTTTTAACAAAGCTACTTGACGACTACCTGCACTAGCCATCCCTAATTATGAAGTGATATATAGACAAGAGGGAAGGCAGGTAATCAACACCACCCACTGCCAATTCTTGGGCTACTCTTTACGAACGAAAAGTGGGATTGACCGTATCATCATAACGCCCCCACGACTGACGAGAATTTTCGGTGACGGGATTCGAACCCACGACTCGCAGTTTGCGAATCAAGTGCCCTAACCACCTGATCATGCCACATAACAAAAAAATAAGAGAAATACAAATTATTACAAAAAAAACGTACAGATAAAAAAATTATAGTGAATAACAAAGGTATATTGGATACGTCACTTTTTCAAATGAAAATAACAATAATTTATAGATCAAATGTAGTAAATAATTAAAGCACTCAAACGATCAATGTTTTTAAGTAGACAATTTAAAAACTTTATTCCGAGACTGTCAACGGTCTTAAAACAGACACTACATGTTTCGACGTCTAATGACGTCATCCTCAGCACTGTACTAATACTGTACTCAACTAGACTGTAATAATACATATTACTGTCAAAATAAAGAAAACTGATAACAGCAAATTAGTAAGAACACCGGCGTCACTGAAGAAAAACAAACGAAACAGTTGTTTACAAACTAAAAAAATTTTGTATTTTAAATGAACAAGGAATGTCGTGACTTGTTGAACTAGGTCAATGTAAGAATTTTTAATATGAATAGGGTACCTAATGATTTTAGTCTACCTATACAGCTGAGTTTTCCAAATATTTTTGCATATTAACTTTGCGCTAAAAACATTTGGGGCGGTTTAGATAATACATATGATACACGCACCACAAATAAATCACTTACAAGAAATATAAAAAGGTTACTTTGTAAAACATTTAAAAAAACGATTCTGTAAACACCGTGTAACATAATTGTATTTAATATTGCTATGTTGCACAGAGGGTAAATAAATGTCAAGTCACGAGTGTCTCAAGGTGATCGACTCCCCAACTTAATAATATAGGTATGAAAAATAAATAAAAGGGTAAGAACCTGGAACTGATACCATTTACCTTGATATGTTAGAAATATCCCTATCAAAAGCACAAGGTGATAAAAGCTGGAAATATTTTCCCGCGTAAACTTGGAGAAGTGAAAAGGTTCTAATATAACTGAAAGCAGAATTACAGCGAAACTACAGCTCATAAACAACAAGAAAATCTGGTATAGTTATTGATATTTATAGCATTTATATAGCATTTTTGTAAGCTATGTTTTCAATGTTTTAATTTAGATGTTAGCTAGAGAGCGCATGAGGTCAAGATCTGGTAAGTTAGACAAAGATCTAGATTGGATCATTATTATAAATTCCAGTAAGCAGTTAGTAGCGAGTCACTCAATGATTCGGTGAGAGTTATCGCGTTTGTTCTGTTGTTCGATTACTTAGTGGGTTACGTATTTTATTATTTAACAACGCTAGTTATTAAGTTAAACGTACGTCTCGCAGTTTATATTAAAACGTCGAACTTGTCGTTAGTTGTAAGTGTTGAAACGTTGTTTGTACAATTAGGCCTACAACTTATAAGTGAACGTGGCTGTAGGAACGTCATCGAAAATAAGAAATATACTATTTTCTTATTGTACGTGGACTGGACTTCCTATTATTTTTACCAAATAATTCAAAAGAACCCGCCCAACAATAAGACACAATAAGAGTATATTACACATACACACAAAAGCAAATTAAGTAAAAGAAAAAAAAATCCTTTTACCTGTCGGTTCCGTTCATCTGTGATCCGAGATATTTGGATCTTTTTCCTGCCCATAGTCGACGACAGTTTAAAGCAGAGTAGAGAACACCTTCTAAGAAGAAAAAAAAACTTTCCCGGAAGTTACGTATAAGTCTCTCGACCAGCGACGTCAGAGACAAAGACAACTTCTTGCTAACAAGAGCCTCAACACCTGCGGATGTGACGTAAGCCTTGGAAACTGTGTAAGTTTAACTAAAAAAGAATAAAAAGAAGCACAATAAACAAAAAATAAAATGAAACTTAAGCACGAAATCGCTTACCTAAATAACAAAAACAATTTAATTTTTAATCTCGGTAAGCTATGTATTTATTTATGTATAATAGCAAAGCTTATTCTTGACAAAACTTGCCTGACTATCGATACCCCTAGAGATACATATTTTACACAAAGGTAAACGTTTATTTTGATCTTGTACATTTTCATATGAAAATTGCTCATTTACCCAAAGGCCCGGCGTGTCCAGGTGGTTAGGGTCGCGGGTTCGAATCCCCCGTCCCACCAAACATACTCGCCCTTTCAGGCATGGGGACATTATAATGTGACGGTCAATCCTGCTATTCGTTGGTAAAAAAGTAGCCCAAGAGTTGGCGGCGGTGGGTGGTGATGACT
>NW_013668927.1:101798-102835 GCF_000517525.1 Limulus polyphemus | reverse complement strand
CTAGTGCAGATAGCCCTCGTGTAGCTTTGCGCGAACTTGCAAACAAACCAAACCATTCACCCAGATCGTGTACTTAACCATTAACTGTAAGCATGGCCTTGTGACTAGTGTAGTGAGTTGTATATTGGAAGGTCCAAGGTTAAAGCATGTGATATGCCGCTGTGGACAGTCAACCCCAGAATGCGGTAAAAGGCAGCCCAGGTAGCAGAAAATGCTGCTGACTTGCTGTCCTGTCCTCTCTGGTTAATATTTCTAAATTAGGAACGGCTTTACCCATGTCGGCTATACCTTCACTATTACTATAAAATAATACTTTAGACATCTTCGTCATTATATTAGGTCGTCAAGAAATTAATGTCGCGTTTTGGAACACTTTCATTAACCGCTCCCAAAAAAACACGTAAATCACGTATAATAGTTAAACAAACCGCCTAAACGTCACGTTAGTGTGGCCTATATGACGTGTAAAGTTTAGTATACTCTAATCCCTTATAGTGATGGCACACGACGAGACACACATTCGGCATGTAATGCTGTTTGAATACAAGAAGGGAAACAACGCCTCTGTAGCCACAAATAATATCATGAAGTTTATGGAGATGTTTTGAACCTTCGTGAGTGTCAACGATGGTTTAGCAAATTTCATTCAGGTGACTTTAGCCTTAAACACTGTGATGGCAGGGGTCGACATTTTGGAATTGATACTGATGCTCTGAAGACGCTTGTTGAGTCTAACCCAAAGCAACACTCGTGAAATGGACCTGAAATTGCATATCTCTCATGAAGCAATACATAAATATCTAAGGAATATGGGTAAACTCCATAAAGAAGGTGTTTGGGTGCCTTACGAACTCTCCAATGATCATCGTTTCCAACGTGTGAACGTTGCTTCGTCTCTTCTGGCGCGTTATGCGCGTGAACCATTTTTGGACAGAATTGTCACCGGTGATGAAAAATGGATTCTCTATACGAATAATTAACGCCAAAAACAATGGCTCAGTTCTAGACAAAAACCACTTCCGACCCCAAAAACCCGG
>NW_013668927.1:89657-101788 GCF_000517525.1 Limulus polyphemus | reverse complement strand
ACAACCTGAATGTAAGGTGGAAAAGCATCATCGATAAGAATGGAGACTATTCATTTAATAAATGTTTTGATATATAAGTTGTTCGGTTTTTCATGTAAAAAAGACGACATTAATTTATAGACGACCTAATATATATAATATAGTTAAACTGCATCTAGCAGTAACATTATAAACAACAATAAAAAAGTCATGTATCACGAAGGAAATGTTTATACATCACTAAACACTCTTACCCATACCGAAAAAGGAAATGATTCAATTCTTTTCCGGATGGGCTCATGTAAAGAGGGAAATCTGGTTCCGATTTCAGCGCTACACAATAAGTAAAGCATAATGTCGTATTGTAAGTAAATTACAAGCGAAATAAAATAAAATGGGATTACACTGCTTTATTCCTTTTGTGTTTTAACAAATGATTGTTGTCCTCATTCTTTTCTAAATTTGACTTGCAATAGGCACCAGCATTGTGACTCGAAGATGAATAAAAATCTAATGAAATAACCATTAAATATTTTGAATAGGATGGGATTTAAAGAAAGTTGTCCCAAAATGAACAAGGTCTAACTACAAGCCGATTCAAACCAAAGCCCTGAGATATTTTGCAACAAACAAGCCTTTAGCATGACACATAAATCCCACAATCCTACTGTCAGTTTTTTTTAACCCAACAGGCTTTCATTTATCCCATCATGCACTTGTTTCAGGATACCAACTCTGCTACCATCTGTAGGGCGTAATAACGTCGATCACCTTTGGACTCCCTTTCAGTTTTTGTGTGTGTGTGTGTGTGTGTGTGTGTACTAAAAGTTAGGGGAAGAGACTTCAGCTAACAAGTTCGATGTTCTATCCATAAGTAATCTAGAAGAAGGCCTAACAATTTTGAAATGAAGTCAAAACGAAAATTTATAAATCATTGGTTTAAGTTATTCAGTTGGGAGCATGGAAAGATGTAGGGTATGGTGCACAAGTCCAATATAAACTTTCTAAGCCAAATCCTATGAAATTCTTTTACTGCTTTCTTGTAGCTCAACTATGAGGCTGCACCCGGAAGACGTACCCTGGGTTCGAATATAGGTGAAGTATTTTAACCATTCAAATAGTTCTAAAAGAGTGCACTGCTTATTTATTCTCCCAAATTTCGTGAAAGAAATATAATATAATAGAGTATAATAATAACAAGACACATATCTTTGTACTGCATAAATAACGTGTAAGGTGTTTTGACATTATTCGTTGAAGTTGAATAAAATGCAGAATGAGATCCGACAATGTTACAAATGACGAACATTACGTACCATGATATGTGCATATACTAAAATATGCATTGACTGATCTTGTTGTAACTCCCCCTCCCATATAACACTAAAATCCGGGGTTCAATCCCCCGCGGTGGACAGAGCGCAGACAGCCTACTTTAAAGCTTTGTGCTAAAAACAAAAATATTGTTTCGTCACGGGCGAGTTTGTTTATTTGTAAGTTAAGCACAAAGCTACACAATGGGCTATCTGTGCTCTGCCCACCACGGGTATCGAAACCCGGATTCTAGCGTTGTAAGTCCGCAAACATACCGCTGTGCCACTGAGAGGCGTCAAAGGCAAAAATCTTAATACTGACTAAATAAAATTATATTTATCGTAACAGAATAATCTCGTGTACATTCAGCCGGATATTAATTTTTTTTTATAAAGTTTTGAGCCCTGGGGAAAAAGCCAGTACATACAATAACTCTTCGTTTATCATTTTATCTTAAATCGTGAAGACTAAATTGCAAAATACGAATTTCTTTAAACATTTAGCAATATTTTAGTTCAGTAGTTTTATTACGCAGAACTTTGAAAGACGTATTTGTGTTTTTAATAATAATTCATTTTTTTAAACCTTACAGAAAAAGACCTGTGAAAGTTTGCTTAAATTATTGGGGAAATGAACGTCATTAAGAAAACAGTTCTGTTTTCAATTTGTTCAAGTTCGCTAGAATTAAAAGTACGCTTCGCGAAGGATTAGAATTGTTTTAAATTTATGTTAGACGAACCTAAAATCAGCTGGGAGAGACCGTGAACTTGGTGACGACGATGTGTTTCCGTAGAAACAGTTTACTCATATCAATTATCCTCACTAGTTCCACTACCGTAAAATGGAAGCATTGTGGAAAGGCCACTTCAAGTTATGCCCTGCCCTCTACCGGAAAATTGCTTTCTGAAGCAAGTCACTGGAACGAATAGTCGTTTCCCGAATGTATAGTTTACGACTTGTCCTACCAAAGGGACAACTACTAGGGTAATTTGTTACATGATCATCTTTATTAAAGCCAAAAATTCCAAAACAAGGAAGTATCTCCCACTCAAGATGAAACTTTGAACTTTTTATTTGTTTTACCACAAATTCTTAAGCAACGGACTTCTTTTTTTTTCGGATTAAGCAATGTATACAGTCGTAAACACGCAAGCAGGCAGTATGAAATTCGACGATCTTCACAAACTTATTTGTAAATGTAGCACGTTTACTCAATATATACGTCATTATATGTACTGTCATTATTATCTTATTCATGTCTTTATCAAATCGGCTTAATTAATTTCAATTTAAGAATTTAAAGAACAGTAAGATGAGAAATCTTTTACATATATAATATAATCTCTCGCCCACCATCAGTTATGATAAAACGTTGACTTATCACGGCACATTAACGATACTAATGAACGACCAACAAATGAAATTTGGTTACGTGACCAGAATGGCATTATTAACTTCTGCTAGAAATTATACTTACGAAAACTACAGTTCTATGTGACAGCTGAAGAAGAAAACAGGATAAAACTGCCAAATCTTGCTATTCTAAAAATAGCTACAAGCCTTTGTTACCTTTGTTACTGGGGCTTCAAAGTTTTGGCATCTGCTGTGTGACTGGTCAAAACACACTGTATAAACGAACCACTCGATAAAATATAACATAAAAACAGTCAACAATTCAGGGCTATGAACGTAGGGTGCAACATTTAAGTTAAATTTCAGATTCTTAAAGTACATGAATAAAAGAAGATAATTTAAAACTTGCAAATTATTTTGAACCCTTGACTAGAATGTTTCACTGTCACCTATAATCACATAGTATAAAACCATCTCATACAGCTTTAACAATGATAATAAATTACACTGAAATACCCTTTAAGTAATTACTACAAAGAAATACGAATAAAATGTAGGCAATTGTTATTTAACAAAATAAACTTTAACACGGATTAAAGTACTCTGTTTATATAAAACTTTGACTAGATCATAGTTTACTGAATTGCCTTATCACAATCAATGGTAAAACTGAAAATATAATATGTGACGTAGAGGCCAAGTGCGTTCTTTGATTGGCTGCAGTTTCTGCTGTAGACTGAAGTTTCGCTTATTCAAGAATCACCAGAATAGCAAGGCCAGCAAACCCAAAAAACAGTTGGGCATCTTATAATGGTGGTGTTTAGTCCTTTCTATCATAGCACGAGAACTGAAACGTTTTACTTTCAAAAAACTTCATGCATTCAGTTATTTGGCTCTTCGTGCTTTTTAATTATGAAGTGTGAAGATGTTATTAAGATTCACTGTGCAACACATGGTTTGGTGCCAACGCATTATGCAAGAAAATATAAGAACATCACCTCTACCTAGAGATATTCCGTCCCGGTGCTTTAAGAATGTGCTTTCTCCTACAAATGTTTGCTAGATGCGAGCAATGACCTCACCCGGTTCTAAGCGCTACTAGAGAAACGGGGAGAGTTGACACACACACAGAGGGACGCATTGTTTTCATAAAAACTTTCATTGTTTTCTGGAAACCCTCCCCCCGACCCCTTAATAACAGCCTGATACAGCAAATTAGGGCTAACTTAACGTACTCGTTTTAAGAACATGCTTCATTATTTTCTTTATAAACTACAGTATCTTATTATCACGTGACATCTGTTTTAGCTTTTGGAACGATTGACGACAACAAGAGAAGACAACTTTAGTTTTAGTACGAGGCATTTACGATTAGATGAGCTAGAACAACCAATAAAAAGCCTTGCAAGTACTTTGCTACCTCAGTGGGGACACGTAAAAATACAGGGCGATGATTCATGACTCAAGATATTAAGTTCATTTTTCAAAACCTCGTACCTTGACCGCAAGTTGCAAAGCGAGAATTAATGTTGTCCAGCTTATACTGATTCCAATATCTGTAAAGATCTGTATCATATTCTAATACTTACAAACATTTTAAAAGTAAACTTGAGGAAACCCGTTTTACGGAACACCAATGACTAGCAAAAAAATATCAAACCTTCGTATTTCCACGTTGTCTATAGAAGTAAAACAATGAAGTGTTTAAAACGTTGATTAACCCTTAAATTACTTACTTGTTTTTACACCTATCACTATGGGTTAGGCCCACGTATTGAGTTATTGTAGGTTTTTGCATGTTACAACACTCAATGTAAAGAACTCATAAAATAGAGAGGGTATAATCACCTAATTTCCATGTGAAATTATAAGGAGACCAAGCAGTAATTAGTAGGATTCAGTGTAATATTGATAGTGTGTTTGCTTACATTTTGTTATTTGTGTAACTCATACGTAATTGGTGACCCTGTAACCAACAAAATGGGCCTACAAGCAATTTGGTACATAAATATTAAAAAAAAGTGTTTTAAAAGCTGATGTTAACTCAGGTTAACACTCGAACTATTAGGAAGTTAAAAATCAATAATAACTAAAACTAGAAAAATCAAACATCATCAAACAACAAAACCATAGATTTGAAATCCTGCGAAAGGCACTTTCGTTACAGATTTTGCATAGAAGAAAAAAACTACTTTCAATAAACCACAGCCCAAACAAACCGAGTATATATTAAGTATTATAATTCCTGCCTTAAGGATAAACAAGAAATTTCTAAATAAACCCTCCCGAGTCGTTATACATTTAGAGAAAATGTCTAAATATTCTAGTATGCATGTCATGTCTTCACCACACTCATATTACACCGCGTGCAATTATAAGCACGATCATGTAATATCTGTACAGTGAGAGAAAATATCACTAACAAAACTCCAGTCACTAAACTAACCTACACAAAGACACCTGTGTTTAGGGTCAATGAACGAACAGCAAACCTTCCTCATACGTTATATTATACACACGCACGCACTCCAAGTGAAAAGTCGCCATGATTACGACGTAATGATATCAAAAACAATTATAATCGCTTCACATGAGTTGATGTAACGCACTACGTCATCATATTCACGACATCACCTAGCAAGCTGTTACAGATGGGACACTTTTAGAGCGTGCAAGCGAAGAGTACTGGAATTTTAATTCGTTTTTTTATATTTTGTGTAATTACGTGTCCCATGCTGTATGTACTCGTGCTTCATTCTATCAGTGTTAAACAAAAACTGCATATTGCAAATGGCAACTTAAAAAAATGTCCTGCATTAATTCGTAGTGTACATTTCAAATAGTAAAATCAAACAGTGACCTGCATTAATTCACAAAACAAATGATTGGAGTCACGAGTTAATCTAAGTATAGATTCGAATCACAGAAGTAAAATACACTGAAGAAAATTCTAGATGAAGGAGAAAGAGTGGCTTGAAACTTAAATTATTTCATACTTGGAGAGTCGTACCAAGAGGAAATGAAACGTCTGACCAATATAAAGGTGAAAGACCTGGTCATTTTTGTTAGTATAGTGGTGATCAATGTGATGAATTTTTGTTTTCATTCGACTGCATCCTCATACTATATTTAAGCTTCGTTTTGTTTTGTTTTTGAATTTCGCGCAAAGCTACACGAGGGCTATCCGCGCTAGCCGTCCCTAATTTAGCAGTGTCAGACTAGAGGGAAGATAGCTAGTCATCACCACCCACCGCCAACTCTTGGGCTACTTTTTTTTTACCAACGAATAGTGGGATTGACCGTAACATTATAACGCTCCCACTCGCAGATTGCTAGTGGAGCGCCCTAACCACCTGGCCATACCGGGCTGCTGGAACGGAGAGAATTAACACACTTTAACAGAGTCCGAGTCAAATCTTTACAAGATACTGATTTAAGTTTACGAAACATTGCTCTGCTATTCACCAAGTACTGTGAAGCTTATATTGAACAGATGCAAGGAAACTCGGTCCTATAACATCAGACAAGGCAGGGGATGAATAAAAAAGCTCACTGAAAAAGGTATTAGATATTTTAAATGAATTCTCTGAAAAACAAAATGGAAACTGTATAAAAAAAACTTTGCTGATGACATTAACAATTCATGCACAGAAGTTTTAAGAAATGTAGTCTCAAGAACACTGCAGAAATGTGGCCTTTGAGGAACAGCAATAGAAAAAAATAACCGTTTCTCTGCAAAGAGAATAAAGCAAATAGAGTATATTTTGCGAACAAAACGTATATTCTGGTCATCAGAACTATGACATACGTAGTTGTGGACGGACGAGTCTAAATTTGAACTGTTTGGTTCCGACAGGCGTGTACATGTTTGCCAAAGGGTCAACGAGAGGTTGAAGAAAGATGCCTGTACTAACCAAGCACGCCGGAAGTTCTGTGATTACTTGCGAATGGTGTTACCAATCTTAACAACATTAATGGTAATCATGGATTATCATAAACACCCAAGTATATTAGTCATCTAGACCATCTGAAAAGAAGCTTTTGGGCAAAATTTCATATTTCAAGAAGGCAATGACCCCAAACACACTTCCAAGAAATCTCTAGCTTATTTGGTAAAGAAAGAAGACTTCGACGAATGAAATGGCCGCCACAAAATCCAGACTTTAACTCTATACATCAAATCTGTGTTGTGCTGGGCTGTATACTA
Organism: Limulus polyphemus; assembly: GCF_000517525.1. Classification (NCBI taxonomy): domain Eukaryota; kingdom Metazoa; phylum Arthropoda; class Merostomata; order Xiphosura; family Limulidae; genus Limulus; species Limulus polyphemus. Next base: position 94,935 of record NW_013668927.1, on the reverse strand, counting down.
GACAAAAGTACAAACTGTAATAAAGGAACTCTCTGGACACAGCTTCAAGAAAATTGGAATCATAAATTACACCAGAGACAATGCCATTAAGATGAAAAGCTATCAAAGGAGGACACACTAAACATTAGCATTAAAAACACTTAAGACATTATTTTTTTATACTGATTTTGTAATAGCTTCCTGTAATATTAATTTGCAATAATTACAAATTAACCTTTAAAGCAAATCAATGGCTGTTTTACGTGTAAAGCTCCTAAAATGACCATTGTTGAAGTGCTCCAATAAACTTTCAAACTACTGTAGCTTAAAATCCTAAAATGACCATTGTTGAAGTGCTCTGATAAACTTTCAAACTACTGTAGCTTAAAAATGTATGTTCTTATGTTAATTTAGTTTGTGTTTCAATTTATAATGATAATGATATAGCCGAAATAATCACGTTATTAGCACTAGCTTCCAAAGCAAATGAGATGAAGATAACCATACAAGTACAAAAGAGGTTTCATTAATATGAAAGTTCGATTAAATTAGGATAAATACGCTTTTTTTTTACCCTATCAAGGAATAACTTATTGATTTTTGAGTACAAATAATTCGCGCGTACTTTCTCAAGGTGGCTACCCTTCTAATTACAAAAATCGCGTAACGTCCCTCATTCATATGACGAACTATCCTAATCAGTAAGGGAAGACCTTCCGTATATAATTATGATGTAAAACTGTTTTACAATAAATATATAATACAAATTAATTTGATTGTGCTGTCATGTTAACTACTAGATAGTTAAAATTATCATTTTGGCTTTAGAAAAATGTGATTAAACATGTTCTGTACGTTAAAACGGACGATACTGGCTCTTCAGACACATAATGTAACATAATAAAAGCTACGTTTTTTTTCCCAACAATATCCTTTTTAGAGTTGATACGCACAGTAATATAGACAGGTGTTTGCACTGGATCAAAGTACATTTCTAGAACCAAATAAGCTTAACTTCCATTACATGATTATTTAATAATTTTGTGTATGCATCATAATCATATTGTCCCTTTGCATTTCTAAGAACCCATGATTGGCAACAAAGAAGAGCACAAATAATAAGTCAACTACACAACATCTGCCATATCCAGAGCCGGCAAGGCCTTTCGCCCAATACAAGAGCTTATCATGCCAGTTGAGATACAAACATACACAATAGTGGTGTTGCATTATATACGTATACATCAGTTCTGATGAACAACTATTATGGTGTGAACCAGATGAACAACTATTATGGTGTGAACCAGAATTCAGCAAATGAATTGCAATAATTATCAATTTTATTTAGAATTTGAAATTGATTATTTATTTATTCATTTACTTTAATATTTTTTTATTTGAATTAACTTTACTATCAATCACAAGACCTGGTGGAACCATCACGATGGTTTTCTTGTTCCCGGAGTGAGTCTTATTAAAGATGTTTGTATCTCGCGGAACACGAGGCTTACTCCCCTGTCAGAATCAAGTGACCTTCATTTTCGTAGTTACAGATGGAGATTATAACGGCAAGGCCTGCGATAAGATTTCTCACCGTTTCAAAGCTGTCATTTACCACCTTATCCAGAGCTTCTCCATGCTATTTTGATTTTATTTGGCTGCATTTGTCTCAGCCAAGATAAGGAAATATATACCGTCTCAAAACTGTGACTTACCACCGTGTAATGGTGAAAAGCATGTTTTCATGTCCTAGGTATTCCTGTTTTATTTGGCTGCATTTGCCTCAGCCCAGAGAAGGAAATGTATACCGTCTCAAAACTGTGACTTACCACCGTGTAGTGGTGAAAAGCATGTCTTCATGTCCTAGGTATTCCTGTTTTATTTGGCTGCATTTGTCTCAGCCCAGAGAAGGAAATGTATACCGTCTCAAAACTGTGACTTACCACCGTGTACTGGTGAAAAGCATGTTTTCATGTCCTAGGTATTCCTGTTTTATTTGGCTGCATTTGTCTCAACCCAGAGAAGGAAATGTATACCGTCTAGCATTGAAATGTGTCTTTCCGTGCATTAGAAAAAGTGGTAAAAGATTTTTCGAGCGACCACGGTAATGATGTCATCACAGCACTTAAGACTAGGATGAAACAGAATGAATAAGGGTTGGCCTGCGGTGGTCAGTCGGTCATCATCCTCACATCACATTTCTAAATCGAGTGTTATCTGTCTGTCTGTCGATCAAGACCCGATGTTTTACGCAAATGACCCTGAATTTACCAGACTGAAAATTCACTTTGGACGTTACTTTGACTTCATGATGGTGTAGTTTTAAGTAATTTTTATTTCGCTCTGCAGTAGAGGTGATTTATCCTCAGATCGGGTGAAAGTTTTACTGAATACGTATTTAATCACTAATGGAGTCTGCTCGAATGTAATATTATATTTTCCAATTATTTATCTCATTACTTAACTAACTGAAATGATAACCACCTACAAATTGGTAGACGTAAATAAAAAAAAAAAAAACGTTTGTTTCTCTGACGTACTTACGTGAGCTATTGTTAAAAGCGAGTCTCACAATGGTGCAATCTAAAGGCCTAGCAGTTCTAAACGGCTTCTCTTTAAATACAAGTATTTAAATGTGTTGAATAAATAGGAAGCACCTATATAATTGTTTCTACGTCATCAATGAGTGTTTTATCAATTTACAAACATGTATCGATTTATAACTTTCTCCGCCAAATATTTCGACCAAAAATTAGAAAACAGGATAAATAAAATATACTTGATAAAATCCTAATTTACAAATAACTGATTACTGTAGCTCGTTTGAATAATCATTTTAATACAAAAATGTACAGAAATATATATATAATTTTATTTGAAATTTCTACTTAAAAGAATGGATATTACAGTAGATTTTGCAAATTAATGTTATCATGACTTCCATGTTTGAAGAAAAGCTGACTGTGGTAATAACGAAAATCAAGTTTATACAGAAATATTAAGCAATCATATACAAACCTAACTTAAATGGATTTGGCAGATTCACGGAATGCAATACAGAATTAAATTAATAAAACTCAAATTTTACTAAAATCTCCAGGTTGTTTTGCCTTTCATACATTTACGGAAGCCCCAAAAAATCTTATACTTAAAATGTCTAGATAACATTAAACCATTGACAGTGTCGAAAACATTAAAAATAAACAGTTATCAGTTGAATTAATTCACCCGAGATGCCCAATGATACTTTGATAAAGTGGCTGCCGATTATCAAGGCAATAAAACTGGAAGCGAATGCGCAACAAACTCAAATTTTGCAATTGAACAGCGACAATAATTGGAAGCGGGCATGAAATGCACAAACATATAAAGCACCTAAACCAAGGGAAACCCTATATACATTTACTAATACTTCCTGTTCTATCATCCATTTCTTTTGCTTTAGTGTAACCTTATAACTATAGAACGTTCATCGTTGTAACTCTAACAACGATAACTTCCGAGTAAACACGTACTTATTTTTTTATTCGTGAAAAAAATAAAAAAGCAATGTATAACTGAAGTATTCAAACAATGTAAAATGTTCAGGCTTCAAAAACCATCTGGAGACAAGTTCATAAACAGGTTAGTAGCTATACAGTTTCAATATGGTTATAGGCTATATGTTTTTAATGTTTTAATTTAGGTGTTTGCTAGAAGGTGCATGAATTTAGAAATAAATCAGTCAGTTTTGTTTTCAGTTGGTATAGTGCAAGTCATTCAGTGGACTTAGTTTCAATGAGGTAGTTGGATCCGTGTTAGTTAAAGCGTATTTTCAGTTACTTGATCTATAAGCCGTGAAATTGTACAAGTAAGTTTATTTTTGTGTTAATCGTAATAAAATTAGCGTGGTATTTCCGTTTGAACGTCATTTGTAAACTTAGGCCTCCCAGTTACAACAGTGTAAAAGTGAGGTGAATTTGTAGAAATGATACGGAAGAAATAAATTGATTAACTAACGTTAAGTGAACTGGTCTTGGCCTAATTTTTACCAAATAATTCAAACTAACCCGCCCAACGAATGCACAACGTTAAAGCAATATTAATTACTTTAACAATAACATATAAATCACTACAAACCTCTGCTGTCAAAGAAACTATAACTTAGGGTTTGTTACAGAGGTGAGTTCTGAAACAATGACTTTCAAGAAGAAAAAAAAAACATAGTTAACAACCCCACAAGGGTAAATCGCAACACAGCAAACAATACCAAACCAAACAACACAAATAAGATTAATAAACTGATAACAGAGATTATAACATTACGAAACTGTTGTTAAGCATGCACTATTAAGAAAATCTGTGTATCTTAGTGCAACAAATTGAGATATAATCGTTACTATAACCACATAGTGAACTCAAACACAATAAAATTTTACCATTTCTAAACATAAAATCGAGAAAACCCGCTGATGTCAGACCAGTCAAAACATACTATTATTATTGCGCATTTACTTTCTAATAGTTTATCATGTTTTACAATCGGCATTCATTTACTTTTTTAAAACTCCAAATTGACATGTGTTTGTTTTATCATTATTTCGCGCAAAGCTAGCCGTCCCTAATTTAGAAGTGATAGGCAAGAGAGAAGGCAGTTAGTTAATATCACCCACCGCCAACTCCTCTTAGGCTACTCCTTACCAACGAATAGTGGTGTTGACCATGACATCATAACGCCCCCCACGGCTGAAAGAGCGAGCGTGTTCGGTGAGGTATTTCGATCCCACTCCCTAACCACGTATGCCACATTTATAAATGTAATTAAAAATACTTATTTTTTCTAGTTGTCCTTTTTAATTTACTTATTCCTTTAGTAATTATTTCATTAATTACAGTTTTTCAGTATGTTTATATTAAAATAAAACACAACAGCCTTATTACCAGTTTTTTGTAGTTATTTTTAAGAAGAGGTTCTAAAACCTTTTAGTATTTAGACATATACACACTGTAAAATGAAACTATATTCCATATTAAGCCAACAGCAATAAATTATACACTTCCTGAAATATAGTATAACGCAGATTTTATCCTGGATCTTCCCCCTCCCTTCCCCGCATTAAGCCGTAGCTTTTTTAACCCTTCAATTGCGGTTGACATCATATGATATCAGCGTAGGCGACTGCGGTTGATATCGCATGATGCAAGCATTTTGCGCGCAACATTTTAAATGGCCTGCCGCAAAAATTCGCGAATCTTAGCGTATGGGGTGGTAGGCAGACTTACACAAGCCGCAAACGAAGGGTTAAATGTATTTCTTATT
>NW_013668927.1:82441-88650 GCF_000517525.1 Limulus polyphemus | reverse complement strand
AAAAAAAAAAAAAAAAAATTACTCCATATTTTCACAAAAACGCTCATGTGCCATTCATCCACCACAAACCGAAGTTCGTAACTATTACTGTCTTGTTATGGTTTAGGTTTGTAATACATCACATAATTTTCGGACACCTTGGATAATAATAAAACATTAAAGAAAGTATAAGACTATACAATACTTCAAGAACACGTTTTGTGTGTTTCAGAATTTTCACGCAAAGCTACACAAGGGTTATCTATGCATAGCCGTTCCTAATTTTAAACTGATAAACCACAGGAAAGACAGTTAGTTAACAACAATCACTGAAAACTCTTGGTAAACTATTATGTGACTGAATAGTGGGATTTGACCGTCACTCTTATAACGTACTCGTGGCTCCAAAATGAAAAAGAAAAATGCGTTTTTGTGGCAACGGATCGCTAACTGTGAATTTCCGGATTCACAGTCCAAGCAGCTTATCGTTAGGCTACGTCAGGCTCCTACCAAAAGGTTATTTTTGTTAATAACAAAAGGGTAATAAGGCGAAGAAACAAAATATTTCTACATTAATTATTTGAACGAAGTATTTGATCAAAATATCTAATATATATGCAATACTGATTAAAATATGAATGAAATTATGTACATTGTTCTTCACGTAAACATCTTATTCCAAAAACAACAAACATTTTTTTACTCCATATTATTACAGCAATTAACAGAGAACTAATGTCTCGGCTCCTCAAACAGCTGCGGTCATATATGTTGCCTCTGGTTTAGAAATTAATAAAAGGGGAATTTGGATAATTTCTACTTAAACACTAGTTTTATCAGCTTGTTCCCTGGTGTCATAAGAGCGCAAACTTACACGTAATGACTGTTTTTGTTTTTCTAAGTGAATTCCTTACCAAGTTCAACAGAATTAACAAGGGTCCTAATTATGCAAACAATTCTACAAACGTGTATTTCTATTTACAATGGTGAAATATATTTTATCGTTACGTTTTATTGGTAACAATTCAAAAAGAACTAAATGAACACATTTAAAAAAAACTACAGCTTAATGATTGATTTCAGCTTATAGTTGTGTATATTTTTAAGTACTTGCTACACGCCTGTTTATGTAAGCGTACTCCGCAACTTTCCCTCTGACTCCCTGAATTACTCGCTGTGTTGCATAAATATCTCGACTTTGTAATTTATTATTCTCGGTAGATTGCGCTGATTTTATTTCATTTGTTTATCTGTTTTACATAAAACCTAAATTTGTTTAAAAAAAACAACAACTAACGACCTGGAAGTGGAAGTGCCGCGCGCTGGTTTGATTTGTAACGTTTTGTTGGTTTATTTAACATGGTTATTTATTCAAGTTTGTACGTATGTGTTAAAACCGTCAATAGCACGCACTACAAAAGAAAAGCCAATATTGAAATTCGTTTTAATGTCAGCTAAGATGTACCGAATATAATATGAATGGCCTTGGTTAGTCGTAGGCTCATCAACGTACATTACAATTTTATTTTCTCGTTTCGAATCATTCTGCGGTCTCTTAAGGGACCGCAGAATGATTCAAAACGTAACTAAAACTACATTAAGTTCTCTACTCTTCTGTGTGCGTGGGTTTACTTACCGTAACTGAAATCTTTAGAAGTGTTATTCGTGTGGAATTTTACTGGAAGGATTTTAAGTGTTTTACTGAAAGAACCTTAAGTGTTAAGGGACCGCAGAATGATTCAAAACGTAACTAAAACTACATTAAGTTCTCTACTCTTCTGTGTGCGTGGGTTTACTTACCGTAACTGAAATCTTTAGAAGTGTTATTCGTGTGGAATTTTACTGGAAGGATTTTAAGTGTTTAATTTTTTTTTTGCTTTACCTATTATAATTTATGTATATATATTGCCTATATATATCGGGTATATAAGATCTTTCATCACACATTTCTTTATCGTACTGAGACTACTAGTTGTTCAAAAATCTGTTGTGGAGAGTCTCGATATTAATATGTATCTCATCGGCTGGAACACTGACATCCCCCCCCCCCCCACACACACATACACACCGTTATAAAAGTAAGATACCAAATGTGTGGAAAATTTTCAGATTCAAAAGAGCTGAGGGATTATTTTCAAAATCCCACAAAAACATCGGCAAGTTTACAGAATAGGTTGGATCCGATCAATGCTGTGAGTAAGGCGCACACTGAGAACCTCACTTTTTTTTCATGTAACAGAACTTAAAGTAGCGTCTCGTATATAGCATGGGCTGTTTTCAGCGCAATCTTTGACCTTCTTCATGGGATCATCGTGTATGACCCTACGATATTTTTAAAATTACCCTGTTTAAAGCATTAAACTAGAAAAGTTTTGTCCGAAACAGTTAAACGTTTCGTATTATAAAATGTTAAAACATACAAGTGTTTGCACACTTCCTCAGAAGATGATTAATTTTGCACATTAACTTCTCGGGTGATCATGAAAATCCTTAAGAAACATTGATAAACATTTACGGATTTCCTGAGCAATAAGCATGTATTTAGTGTAATGTGTTTCAAATTTCATTTTGAACGACGTCAAGAAGAATGCTAATTAGATGAACAGGGGCAATATATTTATTTTACAAACTAACGAGTTACTCCAATAAGAACGATTCTGTACATACAAAAATAACCATCTTCAAACAAAACTAAATCAGCTGAATTAAGGTGATAAATATGGTAAAAATAAGTTTTAGGATATTTATAATTTTAGTTCAGTTTTATGCCTTTTCAAAGCATCAACCAATTACAGTAGATTGATCCTTAGAGTATTATGTTATTAATGACGTAAAGTGTTAACTGTCCATTCTTTTGCTGATCCCGTAACAGTTTGAAAACACGACTAGAAATATTAAACAGGAAATACCCCCCCTCCCAAACCACAAGAAACAAAAGCTTTTTGGATTAGAATGTGTTGAAAATTGATGCCACATTTAAGAAGGTAACCGTTCGATAGAAGGGTGAATGCAACAGTTAAATAATAGTAATTGTATCAACAATATTAACCTGATGATGACAAAACCTTGTCGAAACATTGTTCATTTGTTGTTATGTTAAGACTAGGATGAAATAGAATAAATAAGAGTTGGCCTGCGGTGGTCAGTCGGTCATCATCCACCCATTCAAGCCGTCTCCAACCATTATTAACAAATAAGGTTTTAATCTTACATTTTTTCCATATTTTCATTGTAGTTTAAAAGAATTGTCTATTTGATTGTATATTGTTTTGAAAACAAACAAACAAACCAAAAAGACACATTCACTCGATAGCTGCTTTGCCCCATATGCATCAGTTCAGCTTCAAAATAATGTTATGCTATCGGCTATGATTTAATTCGCGTGAACACCTGAAACAAGCACCGTGTGACGACAAGTTGATCAAGCATAACATAACAGAACTTGGTGGCGAGATCACGCACTCTGTTCATCTTAAGTGTGTTTGCAGTGGTGGTATTAGCGCTTATCGGAATTTTTCGAAACCAAAAACTGCAATAGAACAAAACTCCAGTGATAGCGACGGTCTTGTGTGTGAGGGGAGGTGGAATAAATATAAGGCCGCTACCGATTTACCGAAATAAACAATGTTGATGCCACAAACATTCAAATGTGTACATTATCCAAACGCTGCCTCCTTACGTAATTCAATAGCATCACACATGCAGGAAGTCTTTTTTTTTTACCATAAAATGTACACGCCACGAATTTTTACAAACAATTGCAATTCATAACAAAATATAAAAATATCCGCAAGTAACTTTTAAGAACTCTACTTTCTCTGTACTAATATCACATATTTATTGTCGAGATGCAAGTTACTCAGGCTCATCAACAGAAAGATTTTTTTCTCATGTGGCCTTTAGTAACATGTACAAGCTCTTAATGTACCTTCGTACCTCGTAATGAATCTCACATGACATAAAAAAATTAACTCTAACAGCGAAGAGAAACTTGCTGTTGCCTCAAACACTTCATATAAGTTGTCCTAATTAAACACACGTATTCAGAAGCACACAAAATATTTTGCTATTAGTTATATCTCTGCTAATTTTTCTAAAATGTATATCTCACTATAACTTGACAAAAAATAAAATTATCCATTTACCCTAAAACATACTACTTAATATTTTATTTGGCTAAATGATGATTAAAGTAGGGATAATACAAAGCTGCGATAAACAATTAATTATGATCTCAAATTCGAAGACCAGAAAAAATGAAATTTAAAATTTACACATTTCTTGTTCCTACACTTAACATTTTGTTTTTCATTATTCCATCTCTAAGAGTAAATGCAATCTGAACACGGATCTGGCTCTAACAATACATCAATCCCCACGCATGGATAAACTTAACACCCCAAGGTATAGAGCCGAAAGTCTATCGACATCGCCTCACTCAAAAAAAATCTTTGGCCTATTTTCGGAAAATCGGGTTACGCAGGTCCTTGCCATTTTAGCTTTAAGGCTTGTTTGGGTTTGATTTCATTAAGCCTAACTCGTTGGACGAGCTTTACCGTGAACAGTGAGCTCGAGTCAGGCTATCGTCAAACGGTAATTTGGAAGTGAACGGTCGATTATCTAGGTCAACACGGGAAGGTCAGGCCAAAATAATGAGGTCAATGCTGGATTCATACAGCATTGTAACTTATAAATTCTAAAGTTCACAACAACATTTAACTTCACGATAGCTGTCTGTAAGGGAATGATTCAGCAGGTGAATAAAATTCATCGATATTAACAATTGAACATCTGATGGTTCTTATCAAAAGTAAACGAAAGGCTATGCAGTAACAAGTGGAGAATCAATTACAAAATAGGTAGGTATAAGTAGAATATTACTTGAACTTAACCTTGGATGTTCGTCTATCGGTAAATTGGAAATCTAAATGACCACAATCAAAATGTTAGATCTTCAATGATCAGTCAGGTACAGAAGACACGCGTGTTAAAGAAGTACGTGTGATAGAAATATGAGTAAAGGTTCTTTGATTTTGGATGCTCTGTAGCATAAACTTAGCAACAACTAAACAGGCTATACTTATTTTAACAATCTTAAATCTCAGTAGCAAATACGACCTAACCTAACCTAACCAATCCGTGTGATAGAAATATGAGTAAAGGTTCTTTGATTTTGGATGCTCTGTAGCATAAACTTAGCAACAACTAAACAGGCTATACTTATTTTAACAATCTTGAATCTCAGTAGCAAATACGACATAAAAATATCTTTTGTGGGCAGCAATTTGCTTAACAGTTATCGCACGTTGGATATGACGACATAATTTCTCATTTTATAAAGCACCACAGTACTGGAAGGCACTAACTTTCTTCCAGTAATCGCAGTACTTATGAAGGAAAGAAATATTAACATGCTTTGGCCCCTGCGGCCATATCTATACATAAACGTACAAAAAGAAAGTATCCGTAACAACCACTATCGGTAATCTCATTTTTTATTCTATTGCTAAACGGGTTTTTGGGGGACGCTGTTAGGGAAGAATGCTCAAAATAGCAAAGAAGAAAAGCACCAAAAATAGTACCTTACCTCCATTCACAGCAACAACTGGCCGGCAGACTCTGCGGGCATCCACAAAGTACACCAGGCATGTGAGCTTTGAGACATGCGCCCTCGGGCAGAACACGTCACTTTCCGATTAGCCAATAGCAAAAGAGTGTCGCCATAAAAGTTGAGACACGAACCACGTGCACGAACGCAGCGTCAGGGGAAGCAAAAGCACGTCTTGTACCTTATCGTGACGCTAGGCCCAAAGACACTACTCGTTAAGATCCTTTGAGACCTATTTTGCTATCCAAACATGATTTCTACGTACCACGATGACGTCAGTGAAATATAACTACACTACATGCATATGCTATTGTAATTTGTTTTATGCATTACACGATACTAATTTTATACGATCTAAAAATAAGATATTAAAAAATTAGCATTAAACCGGTGACATTAAAAATCTCGTATATTTTGATTTTCAACTAATGACACAGCAAATTCGATGACGAGGAACCCACTTTGAGACTAATAATGGCTGGAGACGGCTTAAATGGGTAATGAAGAAAAACTTTAATATAAGTTTAACATGACAGCAAATGTACAACGTTTCGACAAGGTTTTGTCATCATCTTGTCGAAACGTTGTACTTTTGCTGTCATGTTAAACTTATATTAAAGTT
>NW_013668927.1:80233-82431 GCF_000517525.1 Limulus polyphemus | reverse complement strand
TCTACATTTGCCGGATCTACAGTGTCTGGTCCTTCACAGAGGTGATTTTAAATTCGATGACGAGGAACCCACTTTGAGATTAATAATGGCTGGAGACGGCTTAAATGGGTAATGAAGAAAAACTTTAATATAAGTTTAACATGACAGCAAATGTACAACGTTTCGGCAAGATGATGACAAAACCTTGTCGAAACGTTGTACATTTGCTGTCATGTTAAACTTATATTAAAGTTTTTCTTCATTACCCATTTAAGCCGTCTCCAGCCATTATTAATGACACAGCAGCTCTAAGTTTTAAATCTTCGGCAACAAGTCGTTTATGGAAACACTTTTTGAAATTAAAAAATTGCCTGAAAAGTGTTTTCTAAAAAAAGTAAACGAACTATACTAAAAATTGCATAAAAATATGATGGTATTAATATAAGTTCATACATGTGTATTTTTATATCTCTTGATTATTCGAGCGTATCTCATTACCATATTATTATTAACACTGTAAAATTGTTTGAACATTACCAACGTATGACATGCCACTGTAAACTTTGATAAATAATTTTCTCAAATGACTCTCTTTTCACTATCGCTGAACCTGATAAGAGAAACGTAACACTGAATTTTGTCAAAGGTCGTTGTACTTCTACCACACTAGTTTGAACATACGTTTTGGCAAGAAATAAACAGATATACTGAAAAGATAAAATTGATGTACTTTCGGTATACGCTGCCCTATCAAAAGTATATAGACATTTCTTGAACATGTAGTGATACCAATGTAATATTTTCTTCACTGAAACGGAGTACTAAAACATACACATTCAAGATAAGCAGATTAGTAGTGTTGAAGTATGTATAAGATTCCTAAATGTTGTGATTCGTGTGAATTTGAAAAAGGAGAACGTTCAATGTGTAGCAGTATGGAAAAAAGCCAATACGTGAAATAGTTGTAACTCTTGATCACAAAGCCGTTCGATGGTATCAATAACTTAATTAATAATACAGCATATAACGTTCAGGTCGTTCACAAGTGTTAACAGTTAGTGAGAAACGGCCACTAGTTAGAATTATGGAAAAGTATCAATAAATATCTTTACAGCAAATTCAGTGACTTTACTGCATCTAATATGAGAAGATGTGTGGGTTATTTTGGAAGAGCCTATGTACGCAAACCCTAAATCACTGAAACAGCTTCCACCTGCTATACAAAATTCACGACTAATCGTCAAGATTCTCGTGGTAATTGGCGTTACGTATGTAACAAATCAGTGACCATTATTCTTCGGGACTTGGTTTGAAGTGATGGCTGAATACAGTTTTTTGTTGTTTTTTTTGAAGCAGGAAAGTGAACTTTATAGCATTTTTTCGTACTGTGCCAATTCTAAAGGATTCGGATTGAAGTTTTATGTGTAGATTGTATTCTGTGCATTAAGTACTTGCCCTATCTATGAAGTATCTGCGTGTCTAAACACTCATGAATATCAAGAGGTCCTGAATGTTGTTTTTGCAGAATAATGTTCTCTGTCAGAAAGCAACGCGTACGACCCATGCTTAGTTTAAATGTAACAATACTAACGTTTCGAAATGACCCATGCAGAGTCCACATATTAACTGTATATATTACTTTCGAGTTAATCTTTCCAACTGATTCCAAATAGTTAATAAATTGGCCCAGGTTTTTAAACAATAGTTGAGAGGAAGTGCACCAGAAACTTTTGAGAATTTCACTGAGATCATGCTTTCCAGAAATACCAACAGTTTATCAGGAAGAGTAAGAGTGTTAGACCGTATTAGGACAGTGACTACTAGTAGTTAATCAAGAAGAGTAGGAGTGTAAGACCGTATTAGGACAGTGACGACTAGTAGTTTATCAAGAGGAGTAGGAGTGTTAGACCGTATTAGGACAGTGACACAAGTAGTTAATCAAGAAGAGTCACTGTCCTAATACGGTCTAACACTCCTATCACTAGTAGTTAATCACGAAGAGGAGGAGTGTTAGACCGTATTAGGACAGTGATCACTAGTAGTTAATCAAGAAAAGTAGAAGTGTTAGACCGTATTAGGACAGTGACTACTAGTAGTTAATCAAGAAGAGTAGGAGTGTAAGACCGTATTAGGACAGTGACTACTAGTAGTTAATCAAGAAGAGTAGGAGTGTAAGACCGTATTAGGACAGTGACTACTAGTAGTTAATCAAGAAGAGT
>NW_013668927.1:77853-79886 GCF_000517525.1 Limulus polyphemus | reverse complement strand
AGGTAATAGTAGTACACTTTGTTGATGATAAATATTGTTTTTACTAGAGTTGTGTGTGTGTTGTTTTTAAAACAACAATAAAAACAATACGAAGGTGGTAGTAGTACACTTTGTTGATGATAAATATTGTTTTTACTAGAGTTGTGTGTGTGTTGTTTTTAAAACAACAATAAAAACAATACGAAGGTGGTAGTAGTACACTTTGTTGATGATAAATATTGTTTTTACTAGAGTTGTTTGTGTGTGTGTGTTGTTTTTGCAGTAAGGAAAACATGAATTAGTAATCTTTGTTATATAACTGTATAGATGAATAATGAAATGTGCTTCATACAAAAGATGTTAAATATGTTTGTAGTTAAGCACAAAGCTACACAATGGGCTCTCTGTGCTCTGCCAACCACGGGTATCGAAATCCAGTTTCTAGAGATGTAAGTCCGCAGACATAATAACACTGTGCCACTGAGGGTCTCATACAAAAGAAATTAAAGAGTTAAATATAAACAGGTATTATGCACACCTGAGGAGAGGAATAATTAGATTTCAAAATACAAAGAATTCAACTTGAATATAAACCAAAATAGTATGAAAAATACATTTTTTGTTTAAAATATACATGGTACGTAATCTATCCTGGATCAAAATGTTAGGGTTTGACGAACTCCAACACTCGACTGAATTCTCTTTACAAAAATCGAGTATTCAACTTTTGTATTTTTTTTGTTCTTACTTTTTCTTATAACGAATTCACGACACATCCAATCCTGCGGTGTGACAAATACATGATTTAACTACAATGTTTAACCATCAGAGAGTGGTGGCATGTTAAAACAACGTGCTTTTATACAGAAATCAAAATCTGTGTAGAGCAAGCCGAAGCACAGTGGATGGAGTTGGACTTTCAACCTGAATGGCATTGCCAGGTAAGAGACCTTTAAGGTAATGGAATCTCTTAACTTTGAGCTACTGACCATATCGCTATAAAGGCTTTGTCCGCCTCTTTGGACAGAATAATAGGATTGTTTTTCACTTTTGTAACGCACTAACAGCTAAAAGAGCGGAGCGTGTACAGTAATATTAAGTCTCAAACTCCGGACTATATGATCCTCAGCCTGACACAATAATTACTTACTAAGCCATGTCTGGTTCACACTGGTTTGGGCAAATTAACTATAAGTTTGTTTGTTTAGTTTTTTGAATTTCGCGCAAAACTACACGAGGGCTCTCTGCGCTGGCCGTCCATAATGTAGCAGTGTAAGACAAGAGGAAAGGGAGCTAGTCATGTTTGGTGGGACGGGGATTCGAACCCGCGACCCACATATTGCGAGTCGAGCGCCCTAACTACCTGGCCATTAGCCATATGGATCATTTTATTCATGCTACATACACGCAGTTACATATTATTATAATATTTAAGATACGATAGTTTTGAATTTAATTTCTATCAGAAATGTTTTAACAACACACACACACACAAACAACTCTAGTTAGTTAATCAAGAAGAGTCGGAGTGTTAGACCGTATTAGGACAGTGATCACTAGTAGTTAATTAAGAAGAGAGGAGTGCTACACTAGGCCTCCTTCCTGTATGTATGTATATATGTGTGTGTATATATATATATATATATATCGGAATACTTTTAGCAGGGTAGTGTATTTACTCGTGTGCCTAGTTTCGATACACTTCTCGAAACTATCGGATGAAAAAAGATAGTTCTGATCTAAAAGGTTTCTAGTGATCACTGTCCTAATACGGTCTAACACTCCGACTCTTCTTGATTAACTACTAGTGATCACTGTCCTAATACGGTCTAACACTTCTACTTTTCTTGATTAACTACTAGTGATCACTGTCCTAATACGGTCTAACACTCCGACTCTTCTTGATTAACTGCTAGTGATCACTGTCCTAATACGGTCTAACACTCCTACTTTTCTTGATTAACTACTAGTGATCACTGTCCTAATACGGTCTAACACTCCGACTCTTCTTGATTAACTGCTAGTGATCACTGTCCTAATATGGTGTAGTTCTT
>NW_013668927.1:64127-77055 GCF_000517525.1 Limulus polyphemus | reverse complement strand
CTTTTTATTGGTGTTTTCAAAACAACACACTCACACAAAAACAACTCTAGTAAAAACAGTATTTATCATCAACAAAGTGTACTACTACCACCTTCGTATTCTTTTTATTGGTGTTTTCAAAACAACACACTCACACAAAAACAACTCTAGTAAAAACAGTATTTATCATCAACAAAGTGTACTACTATTACCTTCATATTGTTTTTATTGGTGTTTTAAAAACAACACACTCACACACACAACTCTAGTAAAAACAATATTTGTCATCAACAAAGTGTACTACTATTACCTTCGTATTGTTTTTATTGGTGTTTTAAAAACAACACACTCACACAAAAACAACTCTAGTAAAAACAGTATTTATCATCAACAAAGTGTACTACTACCACCTTCGTATTGTTTTTATTGGTGTTTTCAAAACAACACACACACAAAAACAACTCTAGTAAAAACAATATTTATCATCAACAAAGTGTATACTACCACCTTCGTATTGTTTTTATTGGTGTTTTTAAAAAGCGATGCTGTTATTTCTCAGTTGCTTTTATAGCAGCGAAGTCATTCCAACGTTAAATCCTTTTTACTTTGTTTTTCTTTCTTAATAGCTCATATTGATGAGAATAAGAATGAATAATCAACATTCTATGAGAATAACTGAACATTTTGTGGTGTTAGAAATATATGACGGATACTCGTTCGGTGAGTTACAACTCCAGTGAACGTACTATATATTTTCTATTAATTACTGCAAAGTACCACAAACTACAAACGTGCAATAAGGTCAAATATTCTCGACCACAAGTACATTTTAATTTCACTAGCAGAAATCCTCAAAAAGGATCATTTCAACGAAGATTCAGCTGTTTTATCAATTCATCACGGTAAGGTCTTTTGCTAATATATTAAGTTATCTGATAAGTTTATATATATATATATTTTCTTACTGTACAATACTTCACTAGTAGGCAATAAAGTATACTTAATCAAATTATATATATACGTGTGTGTTTTGTATCTTATTTATGTACTGTATTGTTTAGTTTGTGGTAATTTATGGTACTTTCCTATCATTCCTTCTTGTACGTATATGTACGTTTTTTTTCTCCTGGCATCACGTGTAAAGTTGTTAAATATAACCAATACAACGTTTAAAAAGTGCACAAAAGTTTAATTAAAAGTAAAAACGAACACAAATTTAAATCACCATCAGGATGCTATTAAAAATGCGATTATACTTCTTAGTAAACAAAAATAATACAAGCTTCCTTAATGCCGTCCTCAAAACTAGAATCTGAAAACAAAATTTTAATTCAAACATTCTTCAACAATGTACACCAGGAAGATGTACAGTCTTTAAAACACCCGTGAAAATTATATATATAAAACAACGCCGATACTAAAGTACTAAAATGAGCAATTAATCGTAAAAGAGACGATTAATTAGCCGCCATATTATCATAATAGAAATGGGGGATTGTATGGTTTTTATCTAGGGGTGTGTATTTAATCGTAGTAGTCGATACGATACGTATCTAGATACAGAAGTTTTACCAACGGTTTGTTACAAAGTTTGACAGACTTATCTGTGATTTATTATCTATATTACTAACATGAAGACTTATCGAAAAAAGTTGGAAATTTATTTCGGAGGTTTTGGAGATTACACAAAAAAATAATAATTTTTTAAATGGAGAAATGCATTTTTAATCTTAACATGAAAATCGCTTTAAACTCGGAACAATGACTCTTTGAGCCCATAAATTAAAACATTAATTTTTAAATTTTTATTAGAAATTCTGTTTTTTCTTTTACAAAAGACTTATAATGTTTACTGAAAGCTTGCCAAATTTCGTGAAGATACACAAATCGTATCGTATCGGACGATGTATCGATACAATCGTATCACGACTTCACGATACGATACTCTAGTATCATATCGCTGTATCGCGACACCCCTAGTTTTATCACACAAAGTATAACTTTGTGAAATTCGAATAAAATGTTTCTATTAATTGTATGGATCTTGAGTCAGTGATATAAATAATTTGGCCAAATAATTACCTGTTCCTTAGTCGTTTTATCTCGTAACAGTTACGTTATAATGTAAAACAATCTCTAGGACTGCAACATAACTGGTTCTTACAAACATAACTAAACAATAGCATATATTGTATCTGGTCTAACAGATCTGTTTTCTCGCGATCAAACGAAAGCCATCCAGCCGTTGTTTTAATTGCTATGGTATCATGCTACATTAGGATACAACTCAAAATCTTTGTAGATAATAAATCTATATAATATGGTACACATACTTCCGTTACCTATAAAACAATCCGTGCTAATGATTCCGCACGTGACCAACCAATACGGGTTATCTGTTCTCTGCCCATCACGCGTAGAGAAACCCGATTTTTAGCGTTATAAACTTTCAGCCTTGCTGCTATGTCACTTGGGGATTTCTGAAGACGAAGAAAAAAAATCCATTTTATCCACTGTTAAATTCTAAAAATACAGCCTTAAGTAAATTCGACTTGATTTGAACTACTGATCAGAGAGTAGGCAGTAGTCAGTAGCACCCGCCGCCACAAGGACTTTGGACAAAATAATCAGATTGACCGCCAATCTTATAATGCACCCATAACTTAAAATAATTAAAAAAATGTTAGGTGATTTTCGTTTACGGAACAATATACCTTTACTGGGCACGTTTGTTGCCAATAATCCGTACCTTATTGAATCCTAAGTTCAAGAATATGTGGCCTTGTCTTAGGATATTGTACACAAGATTGAAGTATTTAGTTATCTAGAAACAATAAGTTAAACAGAAATCGTGGAATAAGGTACAGGAGATAGAGAGTAGTTTATGAATGATAAATTTATATGCGTTAGCTACAACATTCGGAGTTTAACTTTTCATAAATTTATGTTAATGTGAAAATTCATTAGCATTTTGAAATCACAGTTATGAAACCTTTTTAGTAAAATTACACTTTTGTAGAATTTTCTCGCATGATATTTCGTCAAGTTTAGCACGAAAGACTGGAATTAGATATGAGATTCTGATTTGCATGTTTTGCTTACTTATTGGAATAAGTACATAAGGTTTTTCGCATAATATTTCGTTAAGGTTGAGATGAAAGATTAGAACTAAATACATCACTGTGCGCTACAAATGTCCTTAAGTGCTCTGCCTCCCCCCAAGTGGCACAGCGTTATATTTGCGGACTTATACTGCTAGAAATCTGGTTTCGTTACCCGCGGTGGGCAGAGCACAGACAGCCCTTTGTGTAGCTTTGTGCTTAATAACAAAGAACTTAATTTCTCACCTGAACCATTATATATATATACTGAAATACAGAGGAACTTACAACTGTAAATAAAGCTGTACCACTATATTAAGAAGGAAAATAACAACAGCTGTACTGATGTCTTCTGACTAGAGGCACGAACACTGCACTGGACAGTCAAAAGACAGGACTCAACGAAAACTCTTTATCGGTATATAAAGCGCAAAATTCAATTATAAATATTCACCTCTGAATGTCTTAGTGAGGGTCATTTCTCAAGAAAACAAAACACTGAACACGTATTTTACAACTAATATTCTTTTTTAATGCTAAAATTGATATTGAAATATTGTAGTCCTGCAACGCTGTTTGTAACTTCTCGCAAAGATACACGAGGGCTATCTGCACTAGCCGTCCCTAATTTAGCAGTGTAAAACTAGAGGGAAAGAAGCTAGTTATCACCACCAACTCTTGGGCTACAACAAATAGTGGGATTGACCGTCACGGCTGAAAGGACGAGCATGTTTGGTGTGACGGGGATTCGAACCCGCGACCCTCAGATTGCGCCCTAACCACCTGACCATTCCTGCAACGCAAGTGAAGATTAATGAGCAATGTTTGATTGAACCTGAAAGGAACCAAATACTAACCAATCTATGCAGGTTGTGGCTTAATTTTGTAAATAATTATTGATATTTTAGATCCTTCTATTTTATTTTATTTTTTCAGTATTTTGGAAGAATGCTTCTTTTCTTGTAATATACGCAGTACCGCGTCACGGCCCTGGGGGAAGTATAAGCTAGTGCCCCACTCCCTGCTTACCCTTGCTTTTAAGAAAATACCATAAAATTTTATAACCTGAATTTATTAGTGATGAAAAAATTAAGGAAATAAAAAATATTTATTTCAAAAACTGGTTTATCATTATTTTATTATACACTATTATTTTATTACTATACTCGCAACGCGCAGTTGGCCCTGGGCAACTGCGCCTTTTGCACATTGGATAAAATGGTCCTGACATACTATTGTATAATAAATAGAATTGTTTTTCTGTGCTATACTATTTTGACACGAATGAACTTGGACGGCTGTCTCAATGAATCTCTCTCTCTTCAGTGTACATTACCAGGGCTTTCAATTGAACAAATTCAAGTCTAGGAAATTAGAGAATATATCACTGTTATATAACAGAACACCATTAAGATGTCAATGGATAAGAAAACGTACAAGTTAAACAACGGTGAACTACAATTTTGGCTAATGTCATGTCTTATTTAATTAGGTAAGTAAAAAAAAATCATTAAACAGAGAACAATGGCAAAGACAGCCTTTCAGATTAAATTATACATCCATACCTCAAACTTCTTTCTAACTAAAATATATATTTAAGATTGGTGAACTATGTAACTAGACTGCCCTCTACAGTCAGAAATCATTATTAGAGATGTCTTATTCCTAAACCTAGCTTCCATTTAAGTTTTTTGGTCTTATTTCCATGTTTAACCATTTATAGTTAACTTTAAATAGGAGTATATTATAATTGCTTAATACCAAAAGAGAAGTAAAATTCTTAAGTTATTAATTAATAATTTCTATGTCAATCCGTGCTTGAATGTAAAAGACAGTATATTCTGAGTATGTATCATTAGCTAATTATTTTTGAATATTCAAATAACCTGTTGTGTATAGCTATAGCTTCAAACTTTGTTATTGTGAACGTTTTTTTTAAAGTATACATTTATTGAATTTTGTTTAAGATTTCTGCTCTACCTAACCCAGACTCGAACGTAGGTCAACATACTGTAAATATAAATGTTTACTGCATCACTATGCAACTTACTAATAATGACAGTTTAGATACTTATATTTAGCTCTATTTCATCATCAAATTCATTATTCTAACAGCTGTCAACTTGAAAATTACAACTTTTAACACGAACTACAATAGTTAAGCAACAAAGATCGTTATAATCTGAATGTTAGTTGTCTGAGCCGGGTGTCGAACTGTGGATCTGTTGCCTTAAAAACGCGCCCTGCACTTTTGGCCGTTTGTTTGTTTGTTTGTTTGTTTTTGAATTTCGCGCAAAGCTACACAAGTCTATCTGCGCTAGCCGTCCATAATTTAGCAGTGTAAGACTAGAGGAAAGGCAGCTAGTCATCACCACCCACGGCCAACTCTTGGGCTACTCTTTTACCATCAAATAGTGGGATTGACCGTCACATTATAACGCCCCCACGGCTGAAAGGGCGAGCATGTTTGGTGTGAGAGGGAT
This sequence comes from Limulus polyphemus, assembly GCF_000517525.1. Taxonomy (NCBI): domain Eukaryota; kingdom Metazoa; phylum Arthropoda; class Merostomata; order Xiphosura; family Limulidae; genus Limulus; species Limulus polyphemus. The sequence goes on along the minus strand of NW_013668927.1, from coordinate 71,492 downwards.
TCGAACCCGCGACCCTCAGATTGCGAGTCGAGTGTCTTAACCACCTGGCCATGCCGGGCCACTTTTGGCCATAGTGCTTTATAACACTACGATTAAAGTAACCCAAGATTTGGTGATGGGTTATGTCGACTACCTGCCCTCCCTCTAGTCTATCAGTTTAAAGTTAGCGAAGGTAATTCTTGTTTAGCTTTAAACGATCATGTGAAACAATTCAAACAAACACAAACAATTAAAAACACTTTTGATCTTTATCTATCAGTTAAAGGAACTTTCGAGCTGAAAAACCCAAGGGCATTATTAATAAAAGTTTAATCAAATATAACAAAAAACATAAGTACTAAAAATCGCTTTTAGCAGTTAAATCGAAGTAAAACTTTAAATTACTTTACATTTTGTGTTTGCTTCAAATTTTAGACCTTTATTACCATGATTTAAGTCTGTTTAATCGTTTTGGTTGTGTCATATTCTGTAAAAATTATAAACGTTAAATATGAAAATAAATCTGTTATTAATTATAATGTTTTAAAACCTATACTGTAATTACAGTTTAAAACTTTTGATTGTTTGTTTAACTCAAAATCACAAAATGGGCTACCCGAGTTCTGTCCACTGCGGGGAATCAAACCACGGATTTTTGGTTTTAAGTTCGTAAACATACCACTGACTCACCGGGGTACTGTGGTAAACTAGTGACTAATACTGTAGCCACCGTTAAGATAATAAATAAATGTTATTTGACAAAATGTGTGTATGTTTGCTTTTAACTAGCGAACCGCGAAACCGATTGTCACAAATTCTGGCATGTTCCCTCAGGATCCCCCTGGAAAGTAACGCAGGAGGTCAGTGTTCGGATCCGATCCCTGTGGGACCCCTACGGCTTCTTGGTGCGCTGAACGGGTACGTCAGCCATTAAATATTATAAATGTACAACTTTTATGAATGACAAAATACTCGCTGTACATTATAATTACACGTTCAGTTCGATACGTATAGTAGATACTTGTGAACTTTGTATCAACAGTGTAACAACATAACATACACTAGATTTGAGGTATCCGATTATAAGCTTCCTTATAGAAAAGAACAATGCAATACAGTCGTTCTGGAAACTGTAAAGTTTTTATGCACCAATAAATTATATAATTGAATATTTAATGTGGAACTATAGCTTGGGGGTACTATCGACAGATAAACTGTTTCTGACAAACTTCTACGATTTGTGTTTCGTGCAAAAACCACTCAACTTTGCACGTTGTGCCCGTCAAATACCATATAATATTTAACGTAAGTTATTTGACTTTTCTATCTCTCTATCTTGTCGCAACATTAATGCTGTCATAGCTGTCGAAAGAAGTTCGAGAAAGTAAAATCAGTGTGACAATATTTCAGACAGTACAATTTGATCGCCGCCCACATATAAATGTACATATATTATTCTGACGAATCTAATATCACGTACTCATTACATATAAACAAACCTTTGAGCAAGCTATATTAGTGTGGGCTGATCTTTTGCACATCAGAGCTGTAGCCTTGGTGTCTTTATGAATATTGCCCCCTACTCCCCTACCCCCTACTGTAAAGTTGCTGAAATAACGGCTCTACATATGTTTCTTATCCGAAGTGATTCACTGGCATATGTACGTTCACATGAATTTTAATTTGACCTTCTCTCAGCCACGAGACCAATTTCTGAACATAAAACACTTTTATTTTGAATGAATAACAGCAAGCTGGTTGTGGTGATTCCTACGGTAGTACCGGATGACCGCATCACAACAAGCCGCAGACGAGAGATAACCAGAAACATAGACAAATAACCATGCCAAAGCCTGACCATTACCAGCTGTTGGGGTTGTCTACAGGAGGCTCAAGCTTCTAGCCCACCGCGCCGGAAACGATGGATCTCAGACGACCAATCGGCTTCCGGCTGCAGGGGTGTTTACAAGGCACGTGCCATTTCAGCTGCATGCTTATCGCTTCACTATTATACACGTGTTACGGATCTTATGACCATAATTATCTTGAGTTAGGTCATACGGAGCAAACAATATGTGGGCATTACAACTGCCCTAATCTACTGAAGCATAGTGCTGCAGTTCCGTTAAAAGGCTGTTGCTGTTATACCGACAAAAATTCGATCACATGAAAGTAGTGACATCGTAAGAAAAAAATAATTTTGTTTGTTTCATAATCTTCGTGCAAAGCTACGCAAGGGCTATCTGTGCAGAGCCGTCCTTCATTTTGAACTGATAGATTGGAGGAAAGGCAGCTAGGCAACAGCACTCACCGCCAACGCTTGAGCTATCGTAAGCGAATAGTGGGATTTGATCATCACTCTTATTACGTATACTCACGGCCCGAAAGTGTGAAGCACGAATTTGCGGCAACGGAACGTAAACCATGGACCCTCAGACTCGCAGTCCGGCAAACTTAACCACTAGGTTAAAAATATACAATAAACTACTGATGGTATAGGTTATAGAAAAGTTCACTAATGTCTGTTTTTATCAAAGTTGATTAATTTTCTTTCTTTTGCAGATACCATGACAGTATTATATATATCCAATGTCGGATCAACAACACAGAGTATTTTATAACAATGTATTTATCACAGTTTATATCATAACAATATGCCCAACCTTGATGATATCATTAACAATTCTAAGAACTCGTGAGTGAAAGCAAAAAAGAATGTCATAATAAGTTTACCACACTATATTTGCTACACAAAGTGCCTACGAGGTCTTTCGTTCAATATCAGGGCTCATCAATCAGGCCGGCTGGGATATGACATCGTAATTATTTGATTGTTTTGTAGCTAAGCACAAAGCTACACGAAGGGCTATCTGTGCTATTGTAATTGTCAAGACGCTATATATATATATATATTATAAATTGCATGAACAGCAACTGTTACGGTATGAATTGGATTTAGCAAATGAATTGTAAATGTTATAATTTCGTTTAAGTCATTTACAAATAAAGTGTTTAAAGTAAGAATTAATAACAGAACACCAATTCTCTTTTAACACTGATTATTTATCTATTTTGTTTTACTGTTATGATTATTTTACTTGAATTAACTTTATCTTCATTCAAATATGTTGTTGTTTGTTATTAAGCACAAAGCTACACAAAGGGCTATCTGTGCTCTGCCCCCACGGGTATCGAAACCCAGTTTCTAGCGGTATAAGTCCGAGAGTGCATTCAAAGAATTGGCGAACCACCAAGCTTGTGTGTAATGTTAAAATGAGTCCAAACTTGATGATGTCATTTACAACGTTACAGAATGTCCAAACTTGATGATGTCATTTACAACGTTACAGTGTCCAAACTTGATGATGTCATTTACAACGTTACAAAGTGTCCAACCTTGATGATGCCATTTACAACGTTACAGTGTCCAACCTTGATGATGCCATTTACAACGTTACAGTGTCCAAACTTGATGATGCCATTTACAACGCTACAGAATGTCCAAACTTGATGATGCCATTTACAACGTTACAGAGTGTCCAAACTTGATGATGTCATTTACAACGTTACAGTGTCCAAACTTGATGATGTCATTTACAACATTATAGTGTCCAAACTTGATGATGTCATTTACAACGTTACAGAGTGTCCAACCTTGATGATGCCATTTACAACGTTACAGAGTGTCCAAACTTGATGATATCATTTCAACATTAGTGTCCAAACTTGATGATGTCATTTACAACGTTACAGAGTGTCCAAATTTGATGATGCCATTTACAACGTTACAGAGTGTCCAAACTTGATGATATTATTTACAATGGTATAATGTAATGCAGCTAGTATTGATCAGATCAACCCTCACTATTTTCTTCCCATTTTTATTAATTATTTGGTATTTGTCTTATGGAGATACCAAAGACTTTTTGAATATAAATCCACGACTTGCTCAGAAGGAAAAACTATTATTTTCAACTATATATTTCGAAATCGTCCTGGAAGTTTGTACCTAATTTATCTGCGTATCATATCAGATAAGCCATAACATTTTTCTAAAAGTTAATCTGAAACCCGAGGGGAAAAAGAGAGTTGTTTTAAAAACATGTTTCACCTACAAGAACTGAAAGCATTACTAACTTACACAACCCTAAAGTACCTGAGGAACAATATAGAGTTGTGAAGGAATTGATCGCTGCCTTGAGCCCGATAATTTAATTACACATCTAGTAAGCCCACAAAAAATAATAATCTTTTAATCACGAAATGTTATTCTTTCTTCGTAAAGGAGTCATCAAGAATACTCATTAACTAGACTATATAGCAATTCGTGAACAACCATTTCAAGAACTGACAAATGGATTTAGTCCAAGTTCTACGAAAAAGTTGTTTTTTATACCATCAGATATGGTGAGTAAAGAAGAACAGTTTTGAAAAGTTCCATATCTGGTGTATATAAAAACTGAGTAAAGAACAGTTGTGAAAAGTTGTTTTTTTTAGACCACCAGATATGGTGAGTAGAGAAGAACAGTTGTCCCTGAAGATGCGCAGTGATGATCAGTATTATTTTCTGTTTAGATAATCTATTAACCAAACATAATAAAAACCTAGAACTGTTAAATAATTAGGGTAATAAAAGACGTAAGACGGCCCGGCATGGCCAGGTGGTTAGAGCTCTTGACTCGCGATCTGCAAGTCGCGGGTTCAAATCCCCGTCCCACCAAACATGCTCGCTCTTTCAGTCAATCCCATTATTCGTTGGTAAAAGAGTAGCCCAAGAGTTGGCGGCGGTGATGATTAGTGCGGTGATGTCTTCCATCTAGTCTTAACCTGCTAAATTAGGGACGGCTAGCGCAGATAGCCCTTGTGTAGGTTTGCACGAAATTCAAAACAAACTAAAACCAAACCAAAAGACGTAAGAAAAGGAAATCACAAGAGGGATGTTTCTTTGTTCACCGCGGGGGGAATCAAACGCCGGATTTTAGCGTTGCAAGTCCGTGAACTTACCGCTGACCTTCCTGGAGACAGAGAGATATAATAAACTTCAGTATAATCGTGTACATCCAAAGAGCAATTGAATAATCACATTTTCCCCTATTTTATTGTTATTATTACTCTCTCTTGTACAATGTGCTTTGAATATGTTTAACCTTTAAAGTACTAGTGATAAAAACATTACTTGTGCAACAAGCTATAAGCACGGTTGTTTTTACCATATATCCGTTGAAAATACAGTAAATGTTAAGTTATTTTCTGGGTGGTGATGACTAGCTGCCTTCCCTCTAGTCTTTCACTGCTAAATTAGAGACAGCTAGCAGCGCAGATAGCCTTCGTCTAGCTTTGTGCGAAATTCAAAACAAACCAATCCGAATTTGGTGCGAAATTCGTTAACCAATCTTATTCCATGCGTATATAAATTCACACTCACAAAACTTCAATTGGATCGGGCTAGCTCACCACATATAATGATAACACTTACAGTGTTGCAAAATATTGATGTCCAATTCACCTTTAGTAATTTTCTTACCGTTTCTGGGGCGTTTAGTTAATGGGTTTTAATGCAAAAAAACTGAAAAAAGTTTTAATTTACTAAATATTATGCGCATCACACAAAAAATTCATTTTTACACGTTAATTTCAAGCCCTGCTAAACATAATGCGGTAACACGAAACACCTGGCTTTTGTTTAGAATTCTCTATCATAAATTTTTAATTGAAAAAACAAAACAAGTCCTGAACGTCATGTAAGTATTCTGGTAGAGTCTTCTCTAACAGATCTAAACAAACAAGGTGTGTGTGTGCGTCTTTTCTTATAGCATGCCCCCAGTGGCACAGCGGTATGTCTGCGGACTTACAACGCTAGAATCTGGGTTTCGATATCCGTGGTGGGCAGAGCACAGATAGCCCATTGTGTAGCTTTGTGTTTAATTACAAACAAACAAACAAACAATATTATAACAAAGCCACATCGGCCTATCTGCTGTATTCACCGAGGGGAATCGAATCCCTGATTTTAGCTGTCCCACCGGGGGGAAAACAAAAGGGAATCAACCTGGATTTTTATGCTTTTTAATATGTACGTGATAGAGAATAAATCATCTCCAGTGACGAGTTCTTAAGATAATGATACAATAAAATTAAAGTGTTGAATAACTCTGTGAAAAATATATAGATGCTCAAAAATGTATAAATAAAAGCCATGAGAAACGATTACAGAAAATGTGTTCGTTTATTGTTCGTGATTGGTGCTATTTGTGTACTGCACATGTCCACGTCTACCAAAACAACGTCTCTACCACACTTGGTGTAAATTTAATGATATATATTATCTGTAAATCGTAACGAACAAAACAAATTTTATTCGGTCTTCTCGAAATAATCATTACAATTACAGAAAGAAATGTGGCATCACGACAACAAATCAGTTATACAAGGTTAGCATGCACATCATGCAGCTTTAAGTACATAGAATCAGAAAAAGGAAAGAAGGCGTGGTTCACCTTAACTCTTTCCCGACCAGGCATTTTTTTTCCCCTGGAATATGGGAAAATTTGACAAAATGTTAAATACTTTATATTTGGTTGCTTTATTGTACATTTTCTTCAAGAAAGGCCAATAAAACACATATCATTGGACTTAGCGTGTAAAAGCCGTATTAAAGTATGTCCATATTGTCCCTGGGAATAGAAATAATGGGCGTGCTAAGTATTCCCCTATGGTAATAAGTGTGTTAAGGTATTTTAAACGCAGAGTATGACTGAGATTTTAATATCTGAAGTGACTTACAAGTATGGTATACTGTCCCACGATAACAAGAACAGTCAGTGCTCGTGAACAGGACATTTGATATATATATATGTATGTATATATACATGTATGTGGACATTTAAGCAAAGTGAATGAACATTTATATTTTTGTAGATAATATATATATATATATTGGTTGTTTTTTGAGTTTCGCGCAAAACAACTCTAGGTTTATCTGCGTTAGCCGTGCCTAATTTTAAAATGAAGTAGACAGGAGGTATGGTAACTAGTCAACACCACCCACCGCCAACTCTTAAGCTACACTTCACAAATGAATAGTGGGATTCACCATCACATAATAACATCTCAACGGCTGAAAGGGCGAGAACATTCAATGACGGATTTCGATCACACGACCCGCAGAGTCGAGCGTCCCAATCACTAGGTCATGCCAATCCCCCCCCTTTTCCAAATGATATTATATTAACAATAATTATAATTGTTTTTAACCTAATATTTTCTGTCCGTTCTTAATACCCCCCCCTTTTTTCCGGGTTAGTTATAGACTAGATTCAAATGTATTATATGACTAGCTGCCTTCCCTCTAGTCTTTCTACTGCTAAATTAGAGACAGCTAGCAGC